>NW_027650211.1:20000-135736 GCF_965287045.1 Carcharhinus amblyrhynchos | reverse complement strand
GAGAGGGGGAGGGGGGAGGGGAGAGAGGGTGGGGGGGAGGGGGAGAGAGGGTGGGGGGAGGGGAGAGGGGGTGGGGGGGAGGGGGAGAGAGGGTGGGGAGAGGGGGAGAGAGGGAGAGGGGAGAGAGGGTGGGGGGAGGGGGAGAGGGGGTGGAGGGTGGGGGAGGGGGGGAGAGGGTGGGGGAGAGGGGGAGAGAGGGTGGGGGGAGGGGGAGAGGGGGTGGAGGGTGGGGGGTGGGGGAGAGGGGGAGAGAGGGTGGGGGGAGGGGGAGAGAGGGTGGGGGAGGGGGAGAGAGGGTGGGGGGAGGGGCGGAGACCGGGGGGGGGAGGTGATGGGGAAGGTGGGTGATGGGGAAGGTGGGAGGTGGCGAAGGTGGGGGGGAGGGAGGGAGGGAGGGAGGGTGGGTGGTGGGGAGGGTGGCAGGGAGGGTAGGTGGGTGGTGGGGAGGGGGGCACAGACTCACCCTCCAGATTCTGGCTTTTAGCCAGCTTGCTTCGCTCCTTGCGTCTGTTGTACCAGGGAAAACACGTCAAGACTTTTACACCCATCGCCCACCGGGTACACACTGTGTACGCTGGAACAACACAGAAACAGCATCAACACCCAGGAGCAGGAACCCTGGCTGATTTCCCCCTCTCTCTCTCTCTAACCCAGGGGTCACTGGACAGTGATCAGGAGCAGGAACCCTGGCTCATTTCCCCTCTCTCTCTCTCTAACCCAGGGATCACTGGACAGTGATCAGGAGCAGGAACCCTGGCTGATTTCCCCCCCCTCTCTCTAACCCAGGGATCACTGGACAGTGATCAGGAGCAGGAACCCTGGCTGATTTCCCCTCTCTCTCTCTCTCTCTCTCTAACCCAGGGATCACTGGACAGTGATCAGGAGCAGGAACCCTGGCTGATTTCCCCTCTCTCTCTCTCTAACCCAGGGATCACTGGACAGTGATCAGGAGCAGGAACCCTGGCTGATTTCCCCTCTCTCTCTCTCTCTAACCCAGGGATCACTGGACAGTGATCAGGAGCAGGAACCCTGGCTGATTTCCCCTCTCTCTCTCTCTAACCCAGGGATCACTGGACAGTAATCAGGAGCAGGAACCCTGGCTGATTTACCCCTCTCTCTCTCTCTCTCTCTCTAACCCAGGGATCACTGGACAGTGATCAGGAGCAGGAACCCTGGCTGATTTACCCCTCTCTCTCTCTCTCTCTAACCCAGGGATCACTGGACAGTGATCAGGAGCAGGAACCCTGGCTGATTTCCCCTCTCTCTCTCTCTAACCCAGGGATCACTGGACAGTGATCAGGAGCAGGAACCCTGGCAGATTAATGCCTGCAGTTTCAGACAGGGCTGTGTTTGAAGGTAGATTTCTTGGCAATCTGCTGATTGAACTGATCCGTGGGCATTTTATTGTGTCCTGTGTTTCAGTGACCTCTTGAAAATATATTCTACATTTTACTATCTAAAATCTATTTTCACTTTGAACAAATTATCATAGAATCCTGACAGCGCAAAGGGAGGCCATTCAGCCCATCACAACTGAACTGACACAATCCGCCCCAGGCCATAACCCTGTAACCCCATGCCGCTGGGATTGAACCCGGGTCCCTGTGAGGCAGCAGCGGTAACCCACTGTGTCACCGTGCCGCTGGGATTGAACCCGGGTCCCTGGCGCTGTGAGGCAGCAGCGCTAACCCACTGTGTCACCGTGCCGCTGGGATTGAACCCGGGTCCCTGGCGCTGTGAGGCAGCAGCACTAACCCACTGTGTCACCGTGCCGCTGGGATTGAACCCGGGTCCCTGTGAGGCAGCAGCACTAACCCACTGTGTCACCGTGCCGCTGGGATTGAACCCGGGTCCCTAGCGCTGTGAGGCAGCAGTGCTAACCCACTGTGTCACCGTGCCGCTGGGATTGAACCCGGGTCCCTGGCGCTGTGAGGCAGCAGCGCTAACCCACTGTGTCACCGTGCCGCTGGGATTGAACCTGGGTCCCTGGCGCTGTGAGACAGCAGCGCTAACCCACTGTGTCACCGTGCCGCTGGGATTGAACCCGGGTCCCTGGCGCTGTGAGACAGCAGCGCTAACCCACTGTGTCACCGTGCTGCTGGGATTGAACCCGGGTCCCTGTGAGGCAGCAGCACTAACCCACTGTGTCACCGTGCCGCTGGGATTGAACCCGGGTCCCTGTGAGACAGCAGCGCTAACCCACTGTGTCACCGTGCCGCTGGGATTGAACCCGGGTCCCTGTGAGGCAGCAGCACTAACCCACTGTGCCACCGTGCCGCTGGGATTGAACCCGGGTCCCTGGCGCTGTGAGACAGCAGTGCTAACCCACTGTGCCACCCACTTCATCCCAATATAGTAATAAATCAAAGTAACAATATCCGATATCGCAGCAGATGTGAACTATCTCTCCCTCACCTGATTCAGAATGAGATAATCCAAAACTCTAAAACTCACCCGAATTCTCTGCACCGCGACAGCAGGGCTCCCCCCCCTACCCCCGTAGATTGAGTGCAGTCTGCTGGCTGGAATGGTTCACACTCTTTCACTGACAGTCTTTCACATTCACTCACACTCTCTCCCAGCTAAGAGACAAACTTCTAGAAGCTTTCTGGACTGGGTTTCGCAATATCTCTGTCACTCGCTCTCTCTGACAGCAGAAGTTATGATTGCTCCCTCTGGGATCTCTGCAGATCCTGGCTCCTGTTGTTAAAGGCTCTTCAGCTGAAGGGGGGGAATTGGGTGGGAGTTCAGACCCTTCCAGTGCAGAGAGACTGCTCACACTCAGTATCAGAGCTGTGTGAATACTAACAATCGCTGGGCTGGCCAAAATACCCCTCCTACTGAGGGCGAGAACATTACACCACGTAAACCACTCCTTGCACGACACAGCTCTCTCTCTCTCTCTCTCTCAGCTGGGTGAGGCTGCCTCTGCAAACAGGCTGTGAGAGTGAGTGAGTGAGTGTGTGTGTACATCAGGGCTCTGCGGGCGCCCAGCCACTTTTGTATGGGGGTGGCACAGTGGTTAGCATTGCTGCCTCACAGCGCCAAGACCCGGGTTCAATTCTGGCCTCGGGTCACTACCTGCACGTTCTCCCCATGTCTGCGTGGGTTCCCTCCGGGTGCTCCGGTTTCCTCCCACACTCAAAAGGTAGGGGGATTAGGTATATCAGGGGAGCAGGGGTTATGGGGAAAAGGCAGGAGAATGGGGATGGGAAAAACATCAGCCATGATTGATTGGCAGAGCAGACTCGATGGGCCGAGTGGCCTAATTCTACTCCTCTTTCTTATGTTTCTATGGTCTTACTGGGCAGGCTAAATTACCCCTTAGTGTCCAAAGATGTGTACATTAATAACCTACACATCTTTGGACAGTAAGGGGCAATTAAGCATGGCCAATCCACAAGTGGACTCTGGGAGGAAACCCACGTAGACATGGGGGGAACGTGCAGACTCTGCACAGACAGTGACCCAAGCCAGGAATTGAAACTGGATCCCTGACACTGTGAGGCAGCAGCGCTAACCCACTGTGTCACCGTGCCGCTGGGATTGAACCCGGATCCCTGGCACTGTGAGGCAGCAGCGCTAACCCACTGTGTCACCGTGCCACTGGGATTGAACCCGGATCCCTGTGAGGCAGCAGCGCTAACCCACTGTGTCACTGTGCCGCTGGGATTGAACCCGGGTCCCTGTGAGGCAGCAGCGCTAACCCACTGTGTCACCGTGCCGCTGGGATTGAACCCGGGTCCCTGGCGCTGTGAGGCAGCAGCGCTAACCCACTGTGTCACTGTGCCACTGGGATTGAACCCGGGTCCCTGTGAGGCAGCAGTGCTAACCCACTGTGTCACCGTGCTGCTGGGATTGAACCCGGGTCCCTGGCGCTGTGAGGCAGCAGTGCTAACCCACTGTGTCACCGTGCCGCTGGGATTGAACCCGGGTCCCTGGCGCTGTGAGACAGCAGTGCTAACCCACTGTGTCACCGTGCCGCTGGGATTGAACCCGGGTCCCTGGCGCTGTGAGACAGTAGTGCTAACCCACTGTGTCACCGTGCCGCTGGGATTGAACCCGGGTCCCTGGCGCTGTGAGGCAGCAGTGCTAACCCACTGTGCCAATGTTTCTGTGTGCATGTATGTCAGTGTAAGTGTGTGAGTGAAAGAGTGTGTGTGCGTGTGTGTGTGTGTGTGTGTGTATATGTGTGTGCATGTGTGTGTATATGTGTGTTCGTGTGTGTGCGCATGTGAGTGTGTGTGCATGTGTGTGTGTGTGTACATGTGTGTTCGTGTGTGTGTATACGTGTGTGTGTATGTGTGTGTGTGAGTGTGTCTGTGTGTATATGTGTGTGCGTGTGTGTCTGTGTGTGCGTGCATGCGTGCATGTGTCTGTTTGTGTGTGAGTGTGTGTGTGTGTTTGAGTGTGTGTGTGTGTGTTTGAGAGAGTGTGTGTGTTTGAGAGTGTGTGTGTTTGAGAGAGTGTGTGTGTGTGTGTTTGAGAGAGTGTGTGTGTGTGTGTTTGAGAGAGTGTGTTTGTGTGTGTTTGAGAGAGTGTGTTTGTGTGTGTTTGAGAGTGTGTGTGTGTGTGAGTGTGTGTGTGTGTGTTTGAGAGTGTGTGTGTGTGTTTGAGAGTGTGTGTGTGTGTGTGAGTATATCTGTGTGTCTGTGTATATCCGTGTGTGTGTGTGTGTGTGTGAGAGTGAGCGAATGTATGTGTGTATCCGTGTGTGTGTGTGTTTGAGAGTGAGTGTGTGTGAGTGTGTGTTTGAGAGTGAGTGTGTGTGTGTGTGTGATTGTGTGTTTGTCTGCGTGTGTGAGTGAGAGTGAGTGAGTGAGTGAGTGTGTGTGTATATCCGTGTGTGTGTGTGAGTGAGTGAGTGCATGCGAGTGAGTGTGTGTGTGTGTGTGTGTGTGTGTGTGTGTGTCTAGCTGTCAGGCGGTGAGGTCTGTGGAATGGAATTTTGGGTTGAACAGATTAAAAGCCCAGGGCAGGTGTCAGGCAGACCGGCAGAAACCAGCCAGATCCAAACACATTTAACCCTTTCAATTCAACTCAGCCATTCAAAATTAAAACTTATTTATTAGTGTCACAAGTCAGCTTACATTAACACTGCAATGAAGTTACTGTGAAAATCTCCTAGTCGTCCACACTCCGGTGCCTGTTCGGGTTACACTGAGGGAGAACTTAGCACGGCCCAATGCACCCTAACCAGCACGGCTTTCAGACTGTGGGAGGAAACCAGAGCACCCGGAGGAAACCCACGCAGACACGGGGAGAATGTGCAGACTCTGCACAGACAGTGACCCAAGGCTGGAACTGAGCCCAGGTCCCGGGGTGCTGTGAGGCAGCAGCGCTAACCCACTGTGTCACCGTGCCGCTAGGATTGAACCCGGATCCCTGGCGCTGTGAGGCAGCAGCGCTAACCCACTGTGTCACCGTGCCGCTGGGATTGAACCCAGGTCCCTGGGTGCTGTGAGACAGCAGCGCTAACCCACTGTGTCACCGTGCCGCTGAGATTGAACCCGGGTCCCTGGGTGCTGTGAGACAGCAGTGCTAACCCACTGTGTCACCGTGCCACGGTCCAAAGCTGTGCGGGTTCGGTTGATTGGCCATACTAAATTGGCCCCAGTGTCGGGGGATTCGCAGGATAAGGTGAAGCAAATCATTGCTGGAATCTGAAACCAACAGAGAAAATGCTGGAAAATCTCAGCGGGTCTGGCAGCCTCTGCAAGGAGAGAAAAGGGCTAATGCTTCGCGTCCTTTTGACAAAGGGATCATCTGGACTCGAAATGCCAGCCCTTTCCTCTCCTTACAGACCTGCTGAGATTTTCCAGCGTTTTCTCTTTAGGTAGCAGGGTAAATATGTGGGTGTTACAAAAATAGGGTGAGATTGTGGTCGGTACAGACTTGATGGGCTGAATGGCCTCTTTCTGCACTGTAAGGACAGGTGAACAGACGGGGGGAATAGAGGGATACAAGCGGTTGGTCTTGGTAGGACAATGTGATTAGCGCAGGCTTGGAGGGGCTGAACGGCCTGTTCCTGTGCCGTACTGTTCTGTGTGCTTTGAATAAACTTCAACCATCACAACAGTGAATAAATGGGTCAGGGCTGTCACTAATAGAATGTAAGAACATCAGAACTAGGAGCAGGAGTGGGCCATTCAGCCCCTCGAGCCTGCTCCCCCATTCAATAAGATCATGGCTGGTCTTTTCATGGACTCAGCTCCACTTACCCGCCCGCTCACCATAACCCTTAATTCCTTTACTGTTCAAAAATCTATCTATCCTCGTCTTAAAAACATTCAATGAGGGAGCCTCAACTGGGCAGGGAATTCCACAGATTCACAACCCTTTGTGTGAAGAAGTTCCTCCTCAACTCAAACCTAAATCTGCTCCCCCTTATTTTGAGGCCATACCCCCTAGTTCTAGTTTCACCCGCCAGTGGAAACAACCTCCCTGCTTCTATCTGATCCATTCCCTTCATAATAGAACACAGAAAAATTACAGCACAACACAGGCCCTTCAGCCCACAAGTTACGCTGAACATATCCCTACCTATTAGGCTTACCTATAATCCTCTATCTTACTAAGTTCCATGTACTCATCCAAAAGTCTCTTAAAAGACCCTATCGAATCCGCCTCCACCACCACCACCACCGGCAGCTGATTCCCCTTTGAGTGAAAAACTTACCCCTGACATCTCCTCTGTACCTGCTCCCCAGCGCCTTAAACCTGTGTCCTCTTGTGGCAGCCATTTCAGCCCTGGGAAAATGCCTCTGAGAATCCACTTGATCAATACCTCTCAACATCTTATACACCTCTATCAGGTCACCACTCATCCTTCATCTCTCCAAGGAGAAAAGACTGAGCTCCCTCAACCTATCCTCAGAAGGCATGCCACCCAATCCAGGTAACATCCTTGTAAACCTCCTCCTTATAGGTTTCTATCAGATCTACAAGATTGTGAAGGATATAGATAAGGTAGAAGCAGGGAAGTTATTTCCACTGGACAGGACGGAGCAGTATCATTCTCACTGGTTTCTATTCAGCTCCTTATCCAAGGCTCTCAGTGTCACATGATGCCCATGAGTAAGTGTGAAGAAGAGATCTTTGCTCAGTGGCTGGCTCTGAACATGTTGTGAGGCTTCTTACAACACCAGGTTAAAGTCTAACAGGTTTATTTGGTAGCAAAAGCCACGAGCTTTCTGAGAGCTGCCCCTTTGTCAGGTGAATGGGGAGTTCTGGTCACAAACAGGGCATATAAAGACACAAACTCAATCTACACAATAATGGTTGGAATGTGAGTCTTTACAGGTAATCAAGTCTTAAAGATACAGACAATGTGAGTGGAGAGAGGGTTAAGCACAGGTTAAAGAGATGTGTATCGTCTCCAGACAGGACAGTAAGTGAGATTTTACAAGGCCAGGCAAGTCATGGGGGTTACAGATAGTGTGACATGAACCCAAGATCCCGGTTGAGGCTTTCCTCATGTGTCAGGAACTTAGCTATCAGTTTCTGCTGAGCAACTCTGCATTGTCGGGTGTCGTGAAGGCCACCTTGGAGAACGTTTACCCGAAGATCAGAGGCCGAAGCCTGTGACTGCTAAAGATGTGACGAACCAGGAAGCAATTAGTGCCAACCTGGGTTGTCAAGTCATCAGAAACAGCAGTTCGTTCACTCAGGTACAGCGATCAGGAGGCACGTTCACTGCTGATTCACACTGGGAACTCAAATACTTTAACTGTTTAGTGACAACACACACACTCTCCAGCCCATGTGGACCAGGCATTCCCTGCAAAACTGGGTTCAAATCTCAACTAGCACTTCTGTCTGCAGTGCCGAGGGAGTGCTGCGCTGTCAGAGGGTCAGTGCCGAGGGAGCGCCGCGCTGTCAGAGGGTCAGTGCCGAGGGAGCGCCGCGCTGTCAGAGGGTCAGTGCCGAGGGAGCGCCGCGCTGTCAGAGGGTCAGTGCCGAGGGAGCGCCGCGCTGTCAGAGGGTCAGTGCCGAGGGAGCGCCGCGCTGTCAGAGGGTCAGTGCCGAGGGAGTGCCGCGCTGTCAGAGGATGATGTATTTAATCCCTCCACCAACGTCATCAAGAACAGATGAGTCAGTCTCTATCAGTTTGCTGTTTGTGGGATCTTGCTGTTCTGGGTGCAGGCAGATAGATTGAGGGTTATTTAAATAGAAAATAATCTCTCCCTCAATGTCAACAAAACAAAGGAGATTGTCATTGAATTCAGGAAACGTAAAGGAGAACATGCCCCTGTCTACATCAACGGGGACAAAGTAGAAAGGGTCGAGAGCTTCAGGTTTTTAGGTGTCCAGATCACCAACAACCTGTCCTGGTCCCCCCCCGCCATGCCGACACTATAGTTAAGAAAGCCCCACCAACATCTCTACTTTCTCAGAAGACGAAGGAAATTTGACATATCAGCTGTGTCTCTCACCAATTTTTTCAGATGCCCCATAGAAAACATTCTTTCTGGTTGTATCACAGCTTGGTCTGGGCTCCTGCTCTGACCAAGATCACAAGGAACTACAAAAGGATTGTGAATGTAGCCCAATCCATCACACAAACCAGCCTCCCATCCATTGACTCTGTCTACACTTCCCACTGCCTCGGGAAAAGCAGCCAGTATAATTAAGGACCCCACACACCCCGGACATTCTCTCTTCCACCTTCTTCCATCGGGTAAAAGATACAAAAGTCTGAGGTCACGTACCGACCGACTCAAGAACAGCTTCTTCCCTGCTGCTGTCAGACTGTTGAATGGACTTACCTCACATTAAGTTGATCTTTCTCTGCATCCTAGCTATGACTGTAACACTACATTCTGCACCCTCTCCTTTCCTTCTCTATGAACTCTATGAATGGTATGCTTTGTCTGCATAGTGCACAAGAAACAATACTTTTCACTGTATCCCAGTACATGTGACAATAATAAATCAAATCTATGTACTCTATGAACGGTATGCTTTGTCTGTACAGCGTACAAGAAACAATACTTTTCACTGTATCCCAGTACACGTGACCATAATAAATCAAATGTATGTATTCTATGAACGGTATGCTTTGTCTGTATAGCATGCAAGGAACAATACTTTTCACTGCATCCCAGTACACGTGACAATAATAAATTAAACCTATGTACTCTATGAACGGTATGCTTTGTCTGTATGGCACACAAGAAACAATACTTTTCACTGTATCCCAGTACATGTGACAATAATAAATCAAATCTATGTACTCTATGAACGGTATGCTTTGTCTGTATAGCCCACAAGAAACAATACTTTTCACTGTATCCCAGTACATGTGACAATAATAAATCAAGTCTATGTACTCTATGAACGGTATGCTTTGTCTGTATAGCGCACAAGAAACAATATTTTTCAATGTATCCCAATAGATGCGAGAATAATAAATCAGATCAAATCAAATATCAAAGAAAAATGGCAGAGGCATATACTGGCAGGCTGCAGTGAGTGACCCATTCCACGCACTGTTTAGCTGCACTCCCCCTATAACGATAGCGACAGGATCAGAATATTTAACAAATAAAAACTCTGAAATGTTCCATTTCCCTGGGAACTGTAGCAAGTGGCCAGGAGATCAGGCCTTGTGATGCATTTCAATTCAGAACAGGGCTCCAAGCTCGCCGCATTTGTGTGTGTGTTTCCACACACAGTCCAGAGATGCACATGTTAGGGTGGATTGGCCATGCTAAATTGCCCCTTAGTGTCCGAAGATTTATCGGTTAGATGGATTGGCCACGCAAAATTGCACCTTAGTGTCCAAAGATGTGCAGGTTAGGGGGATTGGCCATGCTAAATTGCCCCTTAGTGTCCAAAGATGTGCAGGTTAGGGGGATTGGCCATGCTAAATTGCCCCTTAGTGTCCAAAGATGTGCAGGTTAGGGTGGATTGGCCATGCTAAATTGCCCCTTAGTGTCCAAAGATGTGTAGGTTAGGTGGATTGGCCATGCTAAATTGCCCCTTAGTGTCCAAAGATGTGCAGGTTAGGGGGATTGGCCATGCTAAATTGCCCCTTAGTGTCCAAAGATGTGCAGGTTAGGGGGATTGGCCATGCTAAATTGCCCCTTAGTGTCCAAAGATGTGCAGGTTAGGGTGGATTGGCCGTGCTAAATTGCCCCTTAGTGTCCAAAGATGTGTAGGTTAGGGTGGATTGGCCATGCTAAATTGCCCCTTAGTGTCCAAAGATGTGCAGGTTAGGGTGGATTGGCCATGCTAAATTGCCCCTTAGTGTCCAAAGATGTGTAGGTTAGGGTGGATTGGCCATGCTAAATTGCCCCTTAGTGTCCAAAGATGTGCAGGTTAGGGTGGATTGGCCATGCTAAATTGCCCCTTAGTGTCCAAAGATGTGTAGGTTAGGGTGGATTGGCCATGCTAAATTGCCCCTTAGTGTCCAAAGATGTGTAGGTTAGGGGGATTGGCCATGGTAAATTGTCCCTTAGTGTCAGGGAATTAGTAGGGTAACTCTGTGGGGTTATGGGAATGGGGCCTGGGTGGGATTGTAGTCAATGCCGGCTCAGTGGGCCGAACGGCCCCCTTCTGCACTGTAGGGATTCTGTGAGCCAATGAGGGGAGATTTCCTGTCCCGCTGTGAAGTGGAGGGCAGGATTTTCTGGTTTTGGGGCGAGCGTGCCTGGAAACTGCCAGCCCAGCTTGAAATATTGGGCTGTGGATATAAAAGGGCCGCTGGCTCTTTAAGGTCTGACTCATGGACATGTGTTTGTGTTGAATACTTATTGAGGTCAATGTCTGGCTGTGAGGAATTAGTAATTTACCCTCAGTGTGGGGGGGGGGGAATGCTCCGGCCCATCATATTCCTCATTCTCAGCACACAGTCAACACACAGTCCTGCAAGTTGACCACTCCTCCCCACACGCAGCCAAGGTATCTGCTGACAGGCAAGTGACCTGGCTTTTGTGTTGAAAAAAAACCAGCTCTTTGTCTCAGGAGAACAAAAGGCAACATTCCAGAGGAGAAGATGTCAACGACACCCGTCATGGGATGGTCAGGATACATTCCTCAACTGAATGGACTTCTTCAGACATAAACAGGTGGATTGTCTTCACCACCACCCCCCCCCTCTCCCCCATCCCACCGCCCCCCCCGTCTCCCGCAGCCCACCCCCATCCCACCCCACCCCCCCGTCTCCCGCAGCCCACCCCCATCCCACCCCATTACCCCCGTCTCCTGCAGCCCGGCCCTATCCCACTCCACCACCTAACCTGCACATCTCTGGACACAAAGGGGCAATTTAGCATAGCCAATCCCCCTAACCTACATTTGGGACTGTGGGAGGAAACCAGAGCAACCGGAGGAAACCCATGCAAGCACGGGAGAACGTGCTGACTCCACACAGACAGTGACCCCAAGCCGGCGATTGAACCCAGGTCCCTGTGAGACAGCAGCGCTAACCCACTGTGTCACCGTGCCGCTGGGATTGAACCCAGGTCCCTGTGAGACAGCAGCACTAACCCACTGTGTCACCGTGCCGCTGGGATTGAACCCGGGTCCCTGTGAGACAGCAGCGCTAACCCACTGTGTCACCGTGCCGCTGGGATTGAACCCAGGTCCCTGTGAGGCAGCAGCGCTAACCCACTGTGTCACCGTACCGCTGGGATTGAACCCGGGTCCCTGGCGCTGTGAGACAGCAGCGCTAACCCACTGTGTCACCATGCAGCTGGGATTGAACCCGGGTCGCTGGCGCTGTGAGACAGCAGCGCTAACCCACTGTGTCACCGTGCCGCTGGGATTGAACCCGGGTCCCTGTGAGGCAGCAGCGCTAACCCACTGTGTCACCGTGCCGCTGGGATTGAACCCGGGTCCCTGGCGCTGTGAGACAGCAGCGCTAACCCACTGTGTCACCGTGCCGCTGGGATTGAACCCGGGTCCCTGGCGCTGTGAGGCAGCAGCGCTAACCCACTGTGTCACCGTGCCACTGGGATTGAACTCGGGTCCCTGTGAGGCAGCAGCGCTAACCCACTGTGTCACCGTGCCGCTGGGATTGAACCCGGGTCCCTGGCGCTGTGAGGCAGCAGCGCTAACCCACTGTGTCACCGTGCTGCTGGGATTGAACCCGGGTCCCTGTGAGACAGCAGAGCTAACCCACTGTGTCACCGTGCCGCTGGGATTGAACCCGGGTCCCTGTGAGACAGCAGCACTAACCCACTGTGTCACCGTGCCGCTGGGATTGAACCCGGTCCCTGTGAGGCAGCAGCGCTAACCCACTGTGTCACCGTGCCGCTGGGATTGAACCCAGGTCCCTGGCGCTGTGAGGCAGCAGCGCTAACCCACTGTGTCACCGTGCCACTGGGATTGAACCCGGTTCCTGTGAGGCAGCAGCGCTAACCCACTGTGTCACCGTGCTGCTGGGATTGAACCCGGGTCTGTGGTGCTGTGAGGCAGCAGCGCTAACCCACTGTGTCACTGTGCCGCTGGGATTGAACCCGGGTCTGTGGCGCTGTAAGACAGCAGCGCTAACCCACTGTGTCACCGTGCCGCTGGGACTGAACCCAGGTCCCTGGCGCTGTGAGGCAGCAGCACTAACTCACTGTGTCACCGTGCCGCTGGGATTGAACCCAGGTCTGTGGCGCTGTGAGACAGCAGCGCTAACCCACTGTGTCACCGTGCCGCTGGGATTGAACCCAGGACTGTGGCGCTGTGAGGCAGCAGCGCTAACCCACTGTGTCACCGTGCCGCTGGGATTGAACCCAGGTCTGTGGCGCTGTGAGGCAGCAGCGCTAACCCACTGTGTCACCGTGCCGCTGGGATTGAACCCGGGTCCCTGTGAGGCAGCAGCGCTAACCCACTGTGTCACCGTGCCGCTGGGATTGAACCCGGGTCCCTGGCACTGTGAGACAGCAGCGCTAACCCACTGTGTCACCGTGCCGCTGGGATTGAACCCGGGTCTGTGGTGCTGTGAGACAGCAGCGCTAACCCAATGTGTCACCGTGCTGCTGGGACTGAACCCAGGTCCCTGGCGCTGTGAGGCAGCAGCGCTAACCCACTGTGTCACCGTGCCACTGGGATTGAATCCGGGTCCCTGTGAGGCAGCAGCGCTAACCCACTGTGCCACCATGGCGCCATTGAGCGATACACTGCAGGCACAGGCCTTTCGGCCCATCCAGTCCATGGTGCCCACCCAGCTGGTCCCAGTTGCCCATGTCTGGCCCATTTCCCTCAAATCCTTTCCCATGCATGATTTATCCGAATATTTTTTAAATGTTTCCATTGAACGTGCCTCAACCACTTTCTCTGGCAGCTCATTCCATATCTGCACCACCCTCTGCATGAACAAGTTGCCCCTCTGGCCCCTTTACAACCTTTCCCCTCACACATAAACCAAGGCACAGTGGGTTAGCAGTGTTGCCTCACAGCACCAGGGACTCGGGTTTGATTCTGACCTTGGGTGACTGTTTGGAGTTTGCATGTTCTCCTGGTGTCTGTGTGGGTCTCCTCTGGGTGCTCCAGTTTCCTCCCATGGTCCAAAGATGTGCAGGTTAGGGGGATTGGCCATGCTAAATTGTCCCTTAGTGTCCAAAGTTGTGCAGGTTAGGGTGGATTGGCCATGCTAAATTGTCCCTTAGCATCCAAAGATGTGTAGGTTAGGGGGATTGGCCATGCTAAATTGCCCCTTTAATGTCCCAAAGATGTGTAGGTTAGGGTGGATTGGCCATGCTAAATTGTCCCTTAGTGTCCAAAGTTGTGCAGGTTAGGGTGGATTGGCCATGCTAAATTGTCCCTTAGTGTCCAAAGATGCGCAGGTTAGCGGGGTTGGCCATGCTAAATTGTCCCTTAGTGTCCAAAGATGTGCAGGTTAGGGGGATTGGCCATGCTAAATTGTCCCTTAGCATCCAAAGATGTGTAGGTTAGGGGGATTGGCCATACTAAATTGCGCCTTTAATGTCCCAAAGATATACAGGTTAGGGGGATTGGCCATGCTAAATTACCCCTTCAGCCATGTTGCCCCAAAACCTGGCGAGGTAGGGGAGGTGATGATCTAGTGATATTATTGCTAGACTATTAATCCAGAATCTTAGCTAATGTTTCTGGGGGGACCCAGGTTTGAATCCCACCACGGCAGATGGTGGAATTTGAATTTAATAAAAAATATCTGGAATTAAGAATCTACTGATGACCCATTGTCGGAAAAACCCATCTGGTTCCCTTTCGGGAAGGAAATCTGCTGTCCTTACCCCGGTCTGGCCTACATGTGACTCCAGAGCCACAGCAATGTGGGTGACTCTCAACTGCCCTTCAAGGGCAACTAGGGATGGGTAATAAATGCTGGCCCAGCCAGCGGCGCCCATGTCCCAGGAATGAATAAAAAATGGAGGCAGTGAGTGGACAGAGAATCAGAAGAATATCACAGGTGGAGAAGGTGGTCAAGAAGGCATTTGGCATGTTTGCCTTCATTAGCCGGGGCACTGAGTTTAAAAATTGGCAAGTCATGTTGCAGCTTTATAGAACCTTAGTGAGGCTGCACTTGGAATATCGTGTTCAATTCTGGTCGCCACACTACCAGAAGGACGTGGAGGCTTTGGAGAGGGTACAGAAAAGATTTACCAGGATGTTGCCCCTGGTATGGAGGGCATTAGCTATGAGGAGAGATTGGAGAAACTTGGTTTGTTCTCACTGGAGCGACGGAGGTTGAGGGGAGACCTGATAGAAGGCTACAAGATTATGAGAGGCACGGACAGAGTGGATAGTCAGAAGCTTTTTCCCCAGGGTGGGAGAGTCAATTACTGGGGGGGGCACAGGTTTAAGGTGTGAGGGACAAGGTTTAAAGGAGATGTACGAGGCAGATTTTTTACACAGAGGGGGGTGGGTGCCTGGGACTTGCTGCCGGGGGGAGGGAGTGGAAGCGGATACGATAGTGAGTTTTAAGGGGTGTCTGGACAAATCCATGAATAGGATGGGAATAGAGGGATATGGTCCCCGGAACGGTAGGGGTTTTAGTTCAGTTGGGGCAGCATGGTCGGTGCAGGCATGGAGGGGCCGAAGGGCCTGTTCCTGTGCTGTATATCTCTATGACTCTATGAAACCTGGTCAGTATGGAGGAGATGGGCAGAAGGGCCTGTTCCTGTGCTGTATATCTCTATGACTCTATGAAACCTGGTCAGTATGGAGGAGATGGGCAGAAGGGCCTGTTTCTACACTGTACATCTCTCGAATTTCTCCGCCCAGACAGAGAAGGAACAGTCTCACCTGTGTCACTAAATGTCAGGAGCTGACAGATCTTCCTCTTGGTGTTGAGGATAGATTGGGATGTGGAACTGACGTAGGGACTGACACAGTCTGATGCTCGCTCACTCGGGATGTGGAAAACCCTGGCGATGCACTGGGACAGCAGGGTGAGAGAGTCAGCCAGCTCTCCATCATCACTCTGGCAGTATATTAACACCAGGTCTGCGGGGATCACCACCTTGCACCGCTGTCTCACATCCTTTAGAATCTCCCTGACCACGACTCTGTTCTCCTGCTGCCTCAGCCACTCCAGCCGAAACACGAAGAGGATCAGCCTCGCTGTGATGGATCATGATCGCACCGGGCAAGCCTCAGGCTTGTCACTCTGAGCCCTGCCACCCTCCTCCTCCTCCCGGTCTGGGCAGGATGCAGGCCAAGCCTCGGGTCTGTCACTCTAAGCTCCGCTGCCCTCCTCCCTGTCCGGGCAGGTTGCACCCCGGGCACTGGGCCTGTCGCTCTGGGCTCTGCCGCCCTCCTCTTCCTCCCAGTCCGGGCAGGATGTACCCCAGGCACTGGGCCTGTCGCTCTGGGCTCCGCTGCCCTCCTCCTCCTCCTCCTCCTCCTCCTCCCTGTCCGGGCAGGCTGTACCCCAGGCACTGGGCCTGTCACTCTGGGCTCCGCTGCCCTCCTCCTCCTCCCCCCTGTCCGGGCAGGTTGTACCCCAGGCACTGGGCCTGTCGCTCTGGGCTCCGCTGCCCTCCTCCCCCTCCTCCCTGTCCGGGCAGGCTGTACCCCAGGCACTGGGCCTGTCGCTCTGGGCTCTGCCACCCTCCTCCTCCTCCCTGTCCGGGCAGGCTGTACCCCAGGCACTGGGCCTGTCGCTCTGGGCTCCGCTGCCCTCCTCCCCCTCCTCCCTGTCCGGGCAGGCTGTACCCCAGGCACTGGGCCTGTCGCTCTGGGCTCTGCCACCCTCCTCCTCCTCCCTGTCCGGGCAGGTTGTACCCCAGGCACTGGGCCTGTCGCTCTGGGCTCTGCCACCCTCCTCCTCCTCCCTGTCCGGGCAGGCTGTACCCCAGGCACTGGGCCTGTCGCTCTGGGCTCTGCCGCCCTCCTCCCCCTCCCTGTCCGGGCAGGCTGTACCCCAGGCACTGGGCCTGTCGCTCTGGGCTCCGCTGCCCTCCTCCTCCTCCTCCCTGTCCGGGCAGGCTGTACCCCAGGCACTGGGCCTGTCGCTCTGGGCTCCGCTGCCCTCCTCCTCCTCCTCCCTGTCCGGGCAGGCTGTACCCCAGGCACTGGGCCTGTCGCTCTGGGCTCTGCCGCCCTCCTCTTCCTCTTCATCAGGGCAGTTTGCACCCCAGGCACTGGGCCTGTCGCTCTGGGCTCTGCTGCCCTCCTCCCCCTCCCTGTCCGGGCAGGCTATAGTCCAACCGATTTATTTGATAGTAAACTCACAAGCTTTCGAGGGGACTCCCTCTTCGTCAGGTTCACATCCACATCAGGGCAGGCTGTACCCCAGGCACTGGGCCTGTCGCTCTGGGCTCTGCCACCCTCCTCCTCCTCCCTGTCCAGGCAGGTTGCAGCCCGAGCACTGGGCCTGTTGCTCTGGGCTCTGCTGCCCTCCTCCTCTTTCTCATCCGGGCTGTCTGACTCTCTCACCTCCCTGCGGGAGCCGTCAAACTCCCCAAAGAGCTGCCGGGCCATCTCGCGGCACGGCAGAGCCTGCTGGGCATGGCTGGGGTCTCCGTAGGCGTCCCCCACCAGCAGCACAGCGTCTCTCCCTCCCAGGTGCCGGATCAGCAGCTGGAAGTCCTCCTCCACCTCTGTCTGGCACCGATCCCCCATTTCCGCCAGGGCTGAGTCCGGCAGCCAGTCCACATCACACCTCCTGTCCGGCGACCCGGACATAGTCAGCAGGTCAGTCTGAGAGATAGTCAATCTCCCAAAGACTAACAGATTAGATAATCGATCGATCAGTCCCATTTCACTCTCCTCCCATCCCATTGGCTTAGCTTGTTTGTTTAGACGGATACAGGTCCTCTCTGCCTCTACCTGCCCCTCCAGATGTGGAGGCCTTATTAGGAGTTTAATCCATAATGATGTTTCAGCATTTCTTCGTTCTAATCAGTGCCCTCTGAATTCTGTAAATCATTCACAAAACCATCATTAATCAGACCAGCGTTGCCCTTCAAGTCTTGCTAACCTCTCCATATTCGCTGCCTGGGTCCAATCGAGTTTGGCCAGGGAATCTTCGAGCCAATATTCCCCTTTCTGAAAGCACAGGACACCACAGAAACACACCAGGCACTGACTGGCAGCGGGGACAGGGGGGTGAGGCTGAATGGCCTCCTCTTCCTGAGTGCAACCAAATCCTAAAATCCTGACAGTGCAGACAGAAGCTATTCAGTCTGTACCAACTCTTCACCAGGCCCTGTTCCCAAAACCTCCACAGATTTATCCTGTTAAACCCCCTAACCTGCACATCTTTGGACACTAAGGGACCATTTAACATGGCCAATCCACCCTAACCTACACATCTTTGGACACTAAGGGGCAACTTAGCATGGCCAATCCACCTAACCCACACATCTTTGGACACTAAGGGGCAATTTAGCATGGCCAATCCACCTAACCTACACATCTTTGGACACGAAGAGGCAACTTAGCATGGCCAATCCACCTAACCCACACATCTTTGGACACTAAGGGGCAACTTAGCATGGCCAATCCACCCTAACCTACACATCTTTGGACACTAAGGGGCAACTTAGCATGGCCAATCCACCTAACCCACACATCTTTGGACACTAAGGGATAATTTAGCATGGCCAATCCACCCTAACCTACACATCTTTGGACACTAAGGGACAATTTAGCATGGCCAATCCACCTAACCCACACATCTTTGTTCACTAAGGGACAATTTAGCATGGCCAATCCACCTAACCTTAGAACAAAGACGAGGAGGAATTTCTTCAGCCAGAGAGTGGGGAATGTGTGGAACTCTTTGCCTCAGAAGGCTGTGGAGGGCCAGGTCATTGACTGTCTTTAAAACAGAAATAGATAGGTTCTTGATTAATAAGGGGATCAGGGGTTACAGGGCAAAGCGGGAGAACGGAGTTGAGAAACTTATCAGGCAAGATCGAATGGCGGAGCAGACTCGATGGGCCAAACGGCCTCATTCTGCTCTTACATCTTATGATTGGTCTTATGGACACCAGCAGAAAAACTTCAAATTTTTGGGCATCCAGATCACCAACAACCTATCCCGGTTCCCCCAAGCCAACACTATAGTTAAGAAAGCCCCACCAAAACCTCTTCTTTCTCAGAAGACGAAGGAAATTTGACAACTTTTACAGATGCCCCATGGAAAACATTCTTTCTGGTTGTATCGCAGCTTGGTCTGGGCTCCTGCTCTGACCAAGACTGCAAGGAACTACAAAGGGTTGTGAATGTAGCCCGATCCATCACACAAACCAGCCTCCCATCCATTGACTGTCTACACTTCCCTCTGCCTTGGGGAAAAGCAGCCAGTATAATTAAGAACCCCACAAACCCCGGACATTCTCTCTTCCACCTTCTTCCATCGGGAAAAAGATACAAAAGTCTGAGATCACGTACCGACCGACTCAAGAACAGCTTCTTCCCTGCTGCTGTCAGACTTTTGAATGGACCTACCTCGCATTAAGTTGATCTTTCTCTACACCCGCACTATGACTGTAACACGACATTCTGTACTCTCCTTTCCTTCTCAACGCAGAGAATACTTTGTCTATATAGTGCACAAGAAACAATACTTTTAACTCTATCTCAGTGCATGTGACAATAATAAATCAAATCTATGTACTCTATGAACAGTAGGCTTTGTCTGTTTAGCGTACAAGAAACAATACTTTTCACTGTATCTCAGTACGTGTGACAATAATAAATCAAATCTATGTGCTCTATGAACAGTACGCTTTGTCTGTACAGTGCACAAGAAACAATACTTTTCACTGTATCTCAGTACATGTGACAATAATAAATCAAATCTACGTACTCTATGAATGGTATGCTTTGTCTGTATAGTGCGCAAGAAACAATACTTTTCACTGTATCCCAGTACATGTGACAATAATAAATCTATTGAAGCAGGTACTACAGGAATGCAAGTCTCCTGTCTTGGGTGATTCTGAGACACTCCCCAGGGGGGTGAGGAAGTGTTTGAGACACTCTGATACTCGCAAACAAAGACAAATCTGTTTTTCTACCAAACAGACAGGCAGAGCAATGAGATGTGAGTAAATAAGGGGGTTATTAACTGTGTGCTTTGTGTTTGCTTCAGGCATTGCGTGGATTTGGGAAACATGCCCATTCTGCTTTCTAAAACCCTCTTGTTATTGAGTCCTGGGTCACGGAATCTTTGCTTATTGAGCTCCATCTGAAGGAGTTGTGTTCACAATAGAATGGGCCCTGCTGCCCTTCAAGGGGGGTCCTTTCCTCTGTCCCAAAGTGATCCTCCTCCACTTTCAATCCAGAATCCTGTTCCACTCCATTCAAATCCATTCCCAAAGCTTCATATAAAACTTCCTCTATACAGCAGGCATTGGCTCCTCTCCTCAAGGTGCTGACTCTCACTGGGGTACAGGGTCTCTCTCCTCTCCTGAAGGTGCTGACTCTCACTGGGGTACAGGGTCCCCCTCCTCTCCTGAAGGTGCTGACTCTCACTGGGGTACAGGGTCTCCCTCCTCTCCTGAAGGTGCTGACTCTCACTGGGGTACAGGGTCCCCCTCCTCTCCTGAAGGTGCTGATTCTCACTGGGGTACAGAGTCTCCCTCCTCTCCTGAAGGTGCTGACTCTCACTGGGGTACAGGGTCTCCCTCCTCTCCTGAAGGTGCTGACTCTCACTGGGGTACAGGGTCTCCCTCCTCTCCAGACGGTGCTGACTCTCACTGGGGTACAGGGTCCCCCCTCCTCTCCTGAAGGTGCTGACTCTCACTGGGGTACAGGGTCTCCCTCCTCTCCTGAAGGTGCTGACTCTCACTGGGGTACAGGGTCTCCCTCCTCTCCTGAAGGTGCTGACTCTCACTGGGGTACAGGGTCCCCCTCCTCTCCTGAAGGTGCTGACTCTCACTGGGGTACAGGGTCTCCCTCCTCTCCTGAAGGTGCTGATTCTCACTGGGGTACAGAGTCTCCCTCCTCTCCTGAAGGTGCTGACTCTCACTGGGGTACAGGGTCTCCCTCCTCTCCTGAAGGTGCTGACTCTCACTGGGGTACAGGGTCTCCCTCCTCTCCAGACAGTGCTGACTCTCACTGGGGTACAGGGTCCCCCCTCCTCTCCTGAGGTGCTGACTCTCACTGGGGTACAGGGTCTCCCTCCTCTCCTGAAGGTGCTGACTCTCACTGGGGTACAGGGTCCCCCTCCTCTCCTGAAGGTGCTGACTCTCACTGGGGTACAGGGTCCCCCTCCTCTCCTGAAGGTGCTGACTCTCACTGTCGTCCTGTCTGTCCTCTCTGATGGAGTTAAGAGATCCCACACACAAACTCTTTCAAAGGGAGAAAGGGATTGGAGATTCTGCTTCCTGTCCTGGGGCTAATATTATTCTGCTAACAACATCACTCAGGTAAAGATCTGCTCACTATCACAGGAGCTGCCGTGGTGGCTTCATTCCAACAGGTCCTTTGCAGATGTGCTGAAGATGTGACTGGTTTATGAATTAAAGCATGTTGACTTTCTGTGTGGAGTCTGTCCATTCAAATGGCCTTCATTGCGAGAGGTTTCGAGTGAAAAGTATTGTTTCTTGTGCGCTATACAGACCGTCCATAGAGTACATAGATTTGACTTATTTTGTCACATGTACCGGGATACAGTGAAAAGTATTGTTTCTTGCGCGCTATACAGACAAAGCATACCGTTCATAGAGAAGGGAAGGAGAGAGTGCAGAATGTAGTGTTACAGTCATAGCGAGGGTGTAGAGACAGATGAACTTAATGTGAGGTAGGTCCATTCAAAAGTCTGACAGCAGCAGGGAAGAAGCTGTTCTTGAGTCGGTCGGTACGTGACCTCAGACTTTTGTATCTTCTCCGATGGAAGAAGGTGGAAGAGGGAATGTCCGGGGTGTGTGGGGTCCTTAATTATGCTGGCTGCTTTTCCCGAGGCAGCGGGAAGTGTAGACAGAGTCAATGGATGGGAGGCTGGTTTGTGCGATGGATTGGGCTACATTCACAACCCTTTGTAGTTCCTTGCGGTCTTGGTCAGAGCAGGAGCCCATACCAAGCTGTGATACATCCAGAAAGAATGCTTTCTATGGACCATCTGTAAAAGTCGGTGAGAGTTGTAGTTGATGTGCTAAATTTCCTTCGTCTTCTGAGAAAGTTAGTGGGCTTTCTTAACTAAACTGTCCGCATGGGGGGACCAGGACAGGTTGGTGGTGATCTGGACATCTAAAAAATTGAAGCTCTCGACCCTTTCTACTTTGTCCCCGTTGATGTAGACAGGGGCATGTTCTCCTTTACACTTCCTGCAATCGATGACTATCTCCTTTGTTTTGTTGACATTGAGGGAGAGATTATTGTCGCCACACCAGTTCACCAGATTCTCGATCTCATTCCTGTACTCTGTCTTGTTGTTTGAGCTTGCTCCACTACAGTGCTGTCGTCAGAAAACTTGAAAATTGAATTGGAGGGGAATTTGGCCACATAATGATAGGTGTATAACAAGTGTAGTACAGCTGAGAACACAGCCTTGTGGGGCACCAGTGTTGAGGATGATCGTGGAGGAGGTGTTGTTGCCGATCCTTACTGATTGTGGTCTGTGGGTTCAGAAGTTCAGGATCCAGTCGCAGAGGGAGATGCCGAGTGGATTCAGAATTCTGTTGTTGGTGGCTTTGCTCGCTATTACCTAGAGTCTCTCTCAGTCCCTGGTGTTTTGAGAAGCTGTTTTGAATTCATCCTGTGTGTGTGTGTGTGTGCGTCTGTGTGTGTGTTTGTGTGTGTCAGTTTGCACATCAAGAGAGCTACAGCATCCAACCAAAGGACTAAAGTTTCAGCATTACTTGAGCATTCATATTCTTTGTGCTAAACCTGTGACAAGGATATTGTTGATGGAAGTTGTTTGGCTGGAATGGGATTTAGTTGACACAATATCATGGATTATTTTTCCCCCTTATTTGTAACTGGTCAAAGTTATTGCTAATTTTCTTACTGTGCATGTTAACTGTATTCTTGAATAAATTTTGTTTGATAAAAGCTCCCTAACATGTCATTTGAATCGTACCTGAAGTGAAACATCTCATAATCATAAGAACATAAGAAATAGGAGCAGGAGTAGGCTATCCAGCCCTTCGAGCCTGCCCCGCCATTCAATAAGATCATGGCTGATCTGTCGTGGCTCAGTTCCACATTCCCGCCCTCTCCCCATAACCCTTAATCCCCTCACTTATCAAAAACCCATCAACCCGCGTCTTAAAAATATTTAGCGAGGCAGCCTCCACCACCTCAACGGGCAGAGAATTCCAGAGATTCACCACCCTTTGAGTGAAGAAGTTCCTCCTCAACTCCGTTCTAAACCGCCCCCCCTTTATCTTGAGGCTGTGCCCTCTAGTCCTACTGTCCTTTCTGAGCGGGAAGAGTCTCTCCACCTCTATCCTATCCATCCCATTCATCATCTTATATGTCTCAATGAGATCTCCCCTCATTCTTCTAAACTCTAACAAGTACAAGCCTAGTTTATTCAGCCTCTCCTCATAGCTCAACCCCCTCAACTCTGGTATCAGCCGAGTAAACCTCCTCTGCACTCCCTGCAAGGCCAAAATATCCTTGCGTAAGTGCAGCGACCAAAACTGCACACAGTACCCCTAGCCAAATTCAAGGTGCAAAAGGTATAATCCAGATAGACTTCACAAAACACTTGAGTTTCCTACCTGGGTTATAAAATGACAGCTTTCACAGCAACTGTGCCTTTGAACAGAATGGATCGATAGCTGCCGGATGCTTTGACTGTCCCTTTAAACAGAATTGATTTACAGCTGCCACAGGGACTGTCCCTTTAAATATGTTTGAACGACAGCTAATACTGGGACTGCCCCTTTAAACAGGAATGACTGACAGCTAACACAGGGACTGTCCCTTTAAACAGGAATGATTGACAGCTAACACAGGGACTGCCCCTTTAAACAGGAATGATTGACAGCATTCCTCCACTAGAGGGCATAGGTTTAAGGTGAGAGATACAGAAGGGTCCAGAGGGGCAATTTTTTCACCCAGAGGGTGGTGAGTGTCTGGAATGAGCTGCCAGAGGCAGTAGTAGAGACAGGTACGATATTGTCTTTTAAAAAAAAGCATTTAGACAGTTACATGGGTAAGATGGGTATAGAGAGATATGGGCCAAATGCGGGCAAGTGGGACGAGCTTAGGGGTTTTAAAAAAAGGGGTCAGCATGGAGACGATGGGTCGAAGAGCCTGTTTCCATGCTGTAAACCTCTTTGACACTATACCCCTTTAAACAGGAATGATTGACAGCTAAAACTGAGACTGCCACTCATGATGTGGAGATGCCAGCATTGGACTGGAGTAGGCACAGTAAGAAGTCTTACAACACCAGGTTGAAGTCCAACAGGTTTATTTGGTAGCATGATGAGGGGGTTAGCTTATGAGGAGAGATTAAATAGACTGGGCCTGTACTCGTTAGAGTTTAGAAGGCTGAGGGAGGATCTTACAGAGACGTATAAGATAATGAAGGGGATGGATAGGGTAGAGGTAGAGAGATTCCTCCCGCTTAGAAAGGACAGCAGGACTAGAGGGCACAGCCTCAAGATAAGGGGGGGGGGGCAGTTTAGAACGGAGTTGAGGAGGAACTTCTTCACTCAAAGGGTGGTGAATCTCTGGAATTCTCTGCCCGTTGAAGTGGTGGAGGCTGCCTCGCTAAATATTTTAAAGTCACAGGTAGATAGGTTTTTGACAGACAGGGGAATTAAGGGTTATGGGGAGAGAGCGGGAAAGTGGAACTGATCCACTATCAGATCAGCCATGATCTTATTGAATGGCGGGGCAGACTCAAAGGGCTAGATGGCCTACTCCTGCTCCTATTTCTTATGAGCTTCTGGAGTGCTGCCCCTCGCCTGATGAAGGAGCAGTGCTCCAAAAGCTAGTGGCTTCTGCTGGCAAATAAAGCTGTTGGACTTTAACCTGGCATGGTAGCACAGTGGTTAGCACTGCTGCTTCATAGCTCCTGGGTTCGATTCCCCAGCTTGGGTCACTGTGGACTCTGCTCATTCTCCTCGTGCCTGCATGGGTTTCCTGCGGGTGCTCTGGTTTCCTCCCATACTCCAAAGATGTGCGGGTTAGGTGGATTGGCGATGCTAAAATTGTCCCTTAGTGTCCTAAGACGTTTAGGTTAGAGCAATTAGCGGGTAAAATATGTAGGGATATGGTGGTGGGGCCTGGGAGTGATTGTGGCTAGTGCAAATTCAATGGGCCTAATGGCCACTTTCTGCACTGTAGGGATTCTACGATTCTTATTGCCTACGTAAACAGGAATAGTCATCTGTTACCACAGGGAATGTTCCTTTAAACAGAATTGACTGACAACTAACACTGGGACTGCCCCTTTAATGGAAATAGAGGGGCGACCCCTGTAATGATTGACAGGCGGGCAGCCACTGGGGCGGGACTGAGGGAACTTCAGCTCCAATGGGAAGGCGCCAGGTCCAGGAGGCGGGCTTATAGCTGATGGACAGGTGTTGCCACCAATCAGAATGGCCTAGGGGCGTTAACGGACGGAAGATGAACCATTCGCAGATGAAGACGTCAGACAGGGGGTCCCGCCCAATTTCCGTTGCCCGCCTCTCTCTCTCTCGCGCTCTCTCTGAGGCAGTCGCTCGGCGGCGGTGGTGATTGACGATGGTGGCCAAGCAGCGGATCCGTATGGCCAACGAAAAGCACAGTAAAAACATCACCCAGCGGGGAAACGTGGCGCGGAGCACGGTGAGGGCTGCGGGACTGTCCGGGACCGGGTGTCTGGGTCGGGGAGTGCGAGCAGGCCACCCCTTGTCCACCTCCCCCGGAGCCGCTGCTCCGACTAACGGTGTTTACGTGGCTCCCTCTGACCCAGCTGCCCCCGAGTGTGATGACGTAATCGCGCTGATCGACAGCCGCCTGCACCAATGGGGTGCAGACGGCTCCATTCTGACTGGTGGATGGGCACGTCCGTCAGTGGGGACACCGCCTCCTGTGCTGGGTATAGCCAATGGGAGGTCAGGGGGCGGTGCCAGCTAAAGAGGGCGGGGTTTTCTCAGTGCCACCTCAGCACCGACCCCCCTGACAGTGCGGCGTTCCTTCAGCACTGATTCCCTGACAGGGCGGCGCTCCCTCGGCATTGACCCCCCGACGGTGTGATATTGCATGAGATTGAATGATAGAAACCCTACAGTGCAGAAAGAGGCCATTCAGCCCATCGAGTCTGCAATGACCACAATCCCAACCAGCCCTACCCCCATATCCCTGCATGTTTACCCACTAATCCCTCTAACCTACACATTTGAGGACACTCAGGGGCAATTTTAGCAGGGCCAATCAACCCAACCTGCACATCTTTGGTGTGCGGGAGGAAACCCACGCAGACACGGGGAGAACGTGCAGTCTCCACACACACACTCACCCGAGATGGGAATCAAACCCGGGTCCCTGGCGCTGTGAGGCAGCAGCGCTAACCCACTGTGTCACTGTGCCGCTGGGATTGAACCCGGGTCCCTGTGAGGCAGCAGCACTAACCCACTGTGTCACCGTGCCGCTGGGATTGAACCCGGGTCCCTGTGAGACAGCAGCGCTAACCCACTGTGTCACTGTGCCGCTGGGATTGAACCCGGGTCCCTGTGAGGCAGCAGCGCTAACCCACTGTGTCACCGTGCCGCTGGGATTGAACCCGGGTCCCTGTGAGGCAGCAGCGCTAACCCACTGTGTCACCGTGCCGCTGGGATTGAACCCGGGTCCCTGTGAGGCAGCAGCGCTAACCCACTGTGTCACCGTGCCGCTGGGATTGAACCCGGGTCCCTGTGAGGCAGCAGCGCTAACCCACTGTGTCACTGTGCCGCTGGGATTGAACCCGGGTCCCTGTGAGACAGCAGCGCTAACCCACTGTGTCACTGTGCCGCTGGGATTGAACCCGGGTCCCTGTGAGGCAGCAGCGCTAACCCACTGTGTCACCGTGCCGCTGGGATTGAACCCGGGTCCCTGTGAGGCAGCAGCGCTAACCCACTGTGTCACCGTGCCGCTGGGATTGAACCCGGGTCCCTGTGAGACAGCAGCGCTAACCCACTGTGTCACTGTGCCGCTGGGATTGAACCCGGGTCCCTGTGAGACAGCAGCGCTAACCCACTGTGTCACCGTGCCGCTGGGATTGAACCCGGGTCCCTGGCGCTGTGAGGCAGCAGCGCTAACCCACTGTGTCACCATGCCGCTGGGATTGAACCCGGGTCCCTGTGAGGCAGCAGCGCTAACCCACTGTGTCACCGTGCCGCTGGGATTGAACCCGGGTCCCTGTGAGGCAGCAGCGCTAACCCACTGTGTCACCGTGCCGCTGGGATTGAACCCGGGTCCCTGGCGCTGTGAGGCAGCAGCGCTAACCCACTGTGTCACCGTGCCGCTGGGATTGAACCCGGGTCCCTGTGAGGCAGCAGCGCTAACCCACTGTGTCACCGTGCCGCTGGGATTGAACCCGGGTCCCTGTGAGACAGCAGCGCTATCCCACTGTGTCACCATGCCACTGGGATTGAACCCGTGTCCCTGACACTGTGAGGCAGCAGCGCTAACCCACTGTGTCACCGTGCCGCTGGGATTGAACCCGGGTCCCTGTGAGGCAGCAGCGCTAACCCACTGTGTCACTGTGCCGCTGGGATTGAACCCGGGTCCCTGTGAGGCAGCAGCACTAACCCACTGTGTCACCGTGCCGCTGGGATTGAACCCGGGTCCCTGTGAGACAGCAGCGCTAACCCACTGTGTCACTGTGCCGCTGGGATTGAACCCGGGTCCCTGTGAGGCAGCAGCGCTAACCCACTGTGTCACCGTGCCGCTGGGATTGAACCCGGGTCCCTGTGAGGCAGCAGCGCTAACCCACTGTGTCACCGTGCCGCTGGGATTGAACCCGGGTCCCTGTGAGGCAGCAGCGCTAACCCACTGTGTCACCGTGCCGCTGGGATTGAACCCGGGTCCCTGTGAGGCAGCAGCGCTAACCCACTGTGTCACTGTGCCGCTGGGATTGAACCCGGGTCCCTGTGAGACAGCAGCGCTAACCCACTGTGTCACTGTGCCGCTGGGATTGAACCCGGGTCCCTGTGAGGCAGCAGCGCTAACCCACTGTGTCACCGTGCCGCTGGGATTGAACCCGGGTCCCTGTGAGGCAGCAGCGCTAACCCACTGTGTCACCGTGCCGCTGGGATTGAACCCGGGTCCCTGTGAGACAGCAGCGCTAACCCACTGTGTCACTGTGCCGCTGGGATTGAACCCGGGTCCCTGTGAGACAGCAGCGCTAACCCACTGTGTCACCGTGCCGCTGGGATTGAACCCGGGTCCCTGGCGCTGTGAGGCAGCAGCGCTAACCCACTGTGTCACCGTGCCGCTGGGATTGAACCCGGGTCCCTGTGAGGCAGCAGCGCTAACCCACTGTGTCACCGTGCCGCTGGGATTGAACCCGGGTCCCTGTGAGGCAGCAGCGCTAACCCACTGTGTCACCGTGCCGCTGGGATTGAACCCGGGTCCCTGTGAGGCAGCAGCGCTAACCCACTGTGTCACCGTGCCGCTGGGATTGAACCCGGGTCCCTGTGAGACAGCAGCGCTATCCCACTGTGTCACCATGCCACTGGGATTGAACCCGTGTCCCTGACACTGTGAGGCAGCAGCGCTAACCCACTGTGTCACCGTGCCACTGGGATTGAACCCGGGTCCCTGGCGCTGTGAGGCAGCAGCGCTAACCCACTGTGTCACCGTGCCGCTGGGATTGAACCCGGGTCCCTGTGAGGCAGCAGCGCTAACCCACTGTGTCACCATGCCACTGGGATTGAACCCGTGTCCCTGGCGCTGTGAGACAGCAGCGCTAACCCACTGTGTCACCGTGCCGCTGGGATTGAACCTGGGTCCCTGGCGCCGTGAGGCAGCAGTGCTAACCCACTGTGTCACCGTACCACTGGGATTGAACCCGTGTCCCTGGCGCTGTGAGACAGCAGCACTAACCCACTGTGTCACCGTGCCACTGGGATTGAACCCGGGTCCCTGTGAGGCAGCAGTGCTAACCCACTGTGTCACCGTGCCGCTGGGATTGAACCCGGGTCCCTGGCGCTGTGAGGCAGCAGCGCTAACCCACTGTGTCACCGTGCCACTGGGATTGAACCCGGGTCCCTGGCACTGTGAGGCAGCAGCGCTATCCCACTGTGTCACTGTGCCGCTGGGATTGAACCCGGTTCCCTGGCGCTGTGAGGCAGCAGCGCTAACCCACTGTGTCACCGTGCCGCTGGGATTGAACCCAGGTCCCTGGCGCTGTGAGGCAGCAGCGCTAACCCACTGTGTCACCGTGCCGCTGGGACTGAACCCGGGTCCCTGTGAGGCAGCAGCGCTAACCCACTGTGTCACCGTGCCGCTGGGATTGAACCCAGGTCCCTACCGCTGTGAGGCAGCAGCGCTAACCCACTGTGTCACCGTGCCGCTGGGATTGAACCCGGGTCCCTGGCGCTGTGAGGCAGCAGCGCTAACCCACTGTGTCACCGTGCCGCTGGGATTGAACCCGGGTCCCTGGCGCTGTGAGGCAGCAGCGCTAACCCACTGTGTCACTGTGCCGCTGGGATTGAACCCGGGTCCCTGGCGCTGTGAGGCAGCAGCACTAACCCACTGTGTCACCGTGCCGCTGGGATTGAACCCGGGTCCCTGTGAGGCAGCAGCGCTAACCCACTGTGTCACCGTGCCGCTGGGATTGAACCCGGGTCCCTGTGAGGCAGCAGCACTAACCCACTGTGTCACCGTGGCGCTGGGATTGAACCCGGGTCCCTGTGAGACAGCAGCGCTAACCCACTGTGTCACCGTGCCGCTGGGATTGAACCTGGGTCCCTGGCGCTGTGAGACAGCAGCGCTAACCCACTGTGTCACCGTGCTGCTGGGATTGAACCCGGGTCTCTGGCGTTGTGAGGCAGCAGCGCTAACCCACTGTCAACATGCTGCCCCCATAGTTGACCTCATGCTCCGTCCCCACTATTCCTTTAGGTGGATAGAAACCCAGCCTCTGAGAGAGTTCTCCTTGGTGCCCTGGATCCAATATTTGTCTTTTCATAACATTTCTACATAGACAAAGAGATCATTATAGCATCCCTACAGTGCAGAAGGAGGCCATTCAGCCCATTGGGTCTGCACTGACCACAATTCCACCCAGGCCCTATCCCCAATAATCCCATGTATTTACCCGAGCTAATCCCCCTGGCACTAAGGGACAATTTGGCATGGCCTAATACACCTAACCAGCACGTCTTTTAGACTTTGAGAGGAAACCCACGCAGAGACGAGGAGAACATGCAGACTGGCACAGACAGGGCACCAAGCCGGGAATCAAACCCGGATGCCTGGCGCTGTGAGGCAGTAGTCTTTACCAATGTGCCACCCATGATCTCGGTGATTAGGATATTGCTGTGTCTGTTTTATAAGTTAAGACTGTTTAAAGTTTATTGATTAGTGTTAGAAGTAGGCACACACTAACACTGCAATGAAGTTCCTGTGAAAATGCCCTAGTTTCCACACTCCAGTGCCTGTTCAGGTACACTGAGGGAGAATATCGCATGGTCAGTGCATCCAACCAACAGTTCTTTCGGACTGTGGGAGGAAACCGGAGCACCCGGGAGAAACCCGTGGAGACACGGGGAGAACGTGCAAACTCCACACAGACAGTGACCCAAGCTAGGAATTGAACCCAGGTCCGTGGAGCTGTGAGGCAGCAGTGCTAACCACTGTGGGAGTTTTCTGTGTGTAAATTAGCTGTTGAGTTTCCTACGATAAATTTGAAACAGAATGTGATTGTCTCTGGGGTATTCTGGAACATCCAGTGGGGATGAACAAAGCTATTCAACACTCTTATTCTTTATTGGGAGGGTGGCGTGGGCTGGAGTGAAGGACATGATTGAGTTGTGTGTGGGGTAGCACAGTGGTTAGCCCTGCTGTCTCATTCTACCAGGGACCCAGGTTCGATTCCCGGCTTCGGTAACTATCTGTGTGGAGTCTGCATGTTCTCCCTGTGTCCATGTGGGTTTCCTCCAGGTGCTCCAGTTTCCTCCCACAGTCCAAAGATGTGTAGGTTAGGGGGATTGGCCATGCTAAATTGTCCCTCAGTATCCAAAGATGTGCAGGTTAGGGGGATTGGCCATGCTAAATTGTCCCTTAGTGTCCAAAGATGTGCAGGTTAGGGGGATTGGCCATGCTAAATTGTCCCTTAGTGTCCAAAGATGTGCAGGTTAGGGGGATTGGCCATGCTAAATTGTCCCTTAGTGTCCAAAGATGTGCAGGTTAGGGGGATTGGCCATGCTAAATTGTCCCTTAGTGTCCAAAGATGTGCAGGTTAGGGGGATTGGCCATGCTAAATTGCTCCTTAGTGTCCAAAGATGTGCAGGTTAGGGTGGATTGGCCATGCTAAATTGCCCCTTAGTGTCCAAAGATGTGCAGGTTAGAGGGATATGCAGGGTCAACATTTGGGGTCATGGGAATAGGGCCTGGGTGGGATTGTTGTCAGTGCAGGCTCGATGGGCTGAATAGCTTCCTCCTGCACTGCAGGGTTTCTATGTCAGCCTCTTGACACAGTGTGTTATTATTAACATTTATTTACAGACTGTGGGTGTCGCTGGTTAGGCCAGTACTTATTGCCCATCCTTTGAGGTGATGGTGGCTGAGCCGCCTTCTTGAACCTGCTGCATCCTCCACGTGGTCTCGGTACACCCACCGTGCTGTTGGGGAGGGGGGGGTTACACCCACAGTGCTGTCAGGGAGGGGGCGGGTTACATCCACAGTGCTGTTAGGGAGTGGGGAGGGGGGGTTACACCCACAGTGCCGTTAGCGGGGGTGGGGGGGGGGTGGGGTTACACCCACAGTGCTGTCAGGGAGGGGGCGGGTTACACCCACAGTGCTGTTAGGGAGGGGGTGGGTTACACCCACAGTGCTGTTAGGGAGGGGAGGGGGGGGTTACACCCACAGTGCTGTTAGGGAGGGGGTGGGTTACACCCACAGTGCTGTTAGGGAGGGGGTGGGTTACACCCACAGTGCTGTTAGGGAGGGGGTGGGTTACACCCACAGTGCTGTTAGGGAGGGGGCGGGTTACACCCACAGTGCTGTCAGGGAGGGGGCGGGTTACACCCACAGTGCTGTCAGGGAGGGGGCGGGTTACATCCACAGTGCTGTTAGGGAGGGGGCGGGTTACACCCACAGTGCTGTTAGGGAGGGGGCGGGTTACACCCACAGTGCTGTCAGGGAGGGGGCGGGTTACACCCACAGTGCTGTTAGGGAGCGGGGAGGGGGGGGTTACACCCACAGTGCCGTTAGCGGGGATGGGGGGGGGGTGGGGTTACACCCACAGTGCTGTTAGGGAGGGGGGCGGGTTACACCCACAGTGCTGTTAGGGAGGGGGGCGGGTTACACCCACAGTGCTGTTAGGGAGGGGGCGGGTTACACCCACAGTGCTGTTAGGGAGGGAGTTCCAGGATTTTGACCCAGTGACAGTGAAGGAACAGCTGATATATTTCCCAGTCAGCACGGTAGTGACTCAGAGGGGAACCTCTGGGTGGGGGGGTGTTCCCAGGTATCTGTTGCCCCTTGTCCCTCTGGATGGGAGAGGCAGTGGGTGTTTTCCACAGGAGCCTTGGCGAGTCGCTGCAGTGTAGATAGCGGTTTGGAGAGTGCAGAGTGGAGGAGGTTTGGGGTGCAGAGACTATTGACTCGCTCCTTTGTCTTTCAGAGACCCCTCCAGGAGGAGAGAGCACCAGTCGCACCCTGGCTGTTGGCATTGTTTGTATTCGTGGTGTGTGGATCAGGTAAGTGTTCACTTTGTGTCTGTGGCAGGGTTTTGTGCGGGGGACAGTTGTCATTACTTCCCTGTCTCTGCCTAATCTGTTAGGAGAACACGCAGTAGGAGACTGTTCAGCCCTTCGTGTGTGTGTCAGCTCTTAGAAAGCATTATCTTGATTCACACCCTTTCACTACTCTTCCCTCATTCTCCTGTGCACGGTGGTCATGATGTGGAGATGCTGGCATTGGACAGGGGCACCTGACAAAGGGGCAAAGCTCTGAAAGCTAGTCACGTTTCTACCAAATAAACCTGTTGGACTTTAACCTGGAGTTCTGAGACTCCTTTCTGTGCACGGTGACACAGTGGGTTAGCGCTGCTGTCTCACAGGGACCCGGGTTCAATCCCAGCGGCACGGTGACACAGTGGGTTAGCGCTGCTGTCTCACAGGGACCCGGGTTCAATCCCAGCAGCACGGTGACACAGTGGGTTAGCGCTGCTGCCTCACAGGGACCCGGGTTCAATCCCAGTGGCACGGTGACACAGTGGGTTAGCGCTGCTGTCTCACAGCGCCAGGGACCCGCGTTCAATCCCAGCGGCACGGTGACACAGTGGGTTAGCGCTGCTGTCTCACAGGGACCCGGGTTCAATCCCAGCGGCACGGTGACACAGTGGGTTAGCGCTGCTGTCTCACAGGGACCCGGGTTCAATCCCAGCGGCACGGTGACACAGTGGGTTAGCGCTGCTGTCTCACAGGGACCCGGGTTCAATCCCAGCGGCACGGTGACACAGTGGGTTAGCACTGCTGTCTCACAGGGACCCGGGTTCAATCCCAGCGGCACGGTGACACAGTGGGTTAGCGCTGCTGTCTCACAGGGACCCGGGTTCAATCCCAGCGGCACGGTGACACAGTGGGTTAGCGCTGCTGTCTCACAGGGACCCGGGTTCAATCCCAGCGGCACGGTGACACAGTGGGTTAGCGCTGCTGTCTCACAGGGACCCGGGTTCAATCCCAGCGGCACGGTGACACAGTGGGTTAGCGCTGCTGCCTCACAGGGACCCGGGTTCAATCCCAGCGGCACGGTGACATGGTGGGTTAGTGCTGCACCCTCACAGCGCCAGGGACCCGGGTTCAATCCCAGTGGCACGGTGACACAGTGGGTTAGCGCTGCTGCCTCACAGCGCCAGGGACCCGGGTTCAATCCCAGCGGCACGGTGACACAGTGGGTTAGCGCTGCTGCCTCACAGGGACCCGGGTTCAATCCCAGCGGCACGGTGACACAGTGGGTTAGCGCTGCTGCCTCACAGGGACCCGGGTTCAATCCCAGCAGCACGGTGACACAGTGGGTTAGCGCTGCTGTCTCACAGGGACCCGGGTTCAATCCCAGCGGCACGGTGACACAGTGGGTTAGCGCTGCTGCCTCACAGTGCCGGGGACCCGGGTTCAATTCCCAGCTTGGGTCACTGTCTGTGTGGAGTCTGCACATTCTCCCCATGTCTGCGTGGGTTTCCTCCCACACTCTGAAAGCCGTGCTGGTTAGGGTGGATTGGGCCGTGCTAAACCCGCCCTCAGTGTAACCCGAGTCTGCCGGAGCGTGGCAACTACGGGTGATTTTCACGGTAACTTCATTGCAGTGTTAGTGTACTTGTGACTAATAAATAAATAAACTTTAGTTTGCTTTCTTCCTGACGCGTGTTTGTTCTTTTCCTCCCCCCTTCTTCCCAGCGATTTTCCAAATTATCCAGAGCATCCGAATGGGAGCTTGAGGAGGACGGCGCGGTCGGTGGGACGGAACAGTCTTCCTCACAGCCAACGGTTAACTTTTGTTTCTCGGACTCTCGATCAATCCCTGGCTCTCTCTCTCTCTTTCTCTGTGTCTCTCTCGGACCGTACCGTGCCGGGGGAGGATAAGAAATCACCTCTCTCGCCTTGCCAAAGTCGCTGCCGCGGAAAACTCCCTGCGATTGCATTCAGTATTTCCCAGCAATAACAGGACCTGTGCGTCCTGCAGACGGCTTAGACATTTAAAAAATATTCTATAAGTTATAAAGAATTACAGAAATAAAAACCACTCCTTGATGGTGGCGTCAGCTGGCCTGAGCTGGGCCCCTCTTGCCCTGGGTAACCCTTTTTAGCTTTGACAAAGGGTCTCAAGCATCACCTCCTTTCTCTCCTTACAGAGGCTGCCAGACCTGCTGAGATTTTCCAGTGTTTTTTCCTTTGGGTTTCGGTTCCAGCCTCCGCAATAATTTCCCCCGCCTTTTCTCAGTTTTACCACTCTCCCACCCCATCTTTCCCCCTCCCACATCTCCATCAGCTTACCTACCCCCTCTGTGCCCTTTGGCCATTTGCACCCTTTGTTTTCTCTCTCTCTCTCCCTCTCTCTCTGGGCTGCCATTAGCAGCCTTTCCCCCTGTTTTCTGTGGCTATGACTCGCCTTTCGTTCCCTTCCCCTGCAGTATAAATATCACCCCCCCCACCCCTGCCTTTTTAGCTTTGACAAGGGGGTCATCTGGCCTTGAAAACGTCACTCCCTATCTCTCCTTACAGAGGCTGCCAGACCTGCTGAGATTTTCCAGTGTTTTCTCTTTGGGTTTGAGATTCCAGTATCTGCAGTAATTTGCTTTTATTTCCAAACCACTCCCCCACCACCACCACCACACACACACACACACACACACACACTCCAGCCTCCCCCCTCTCAGAACTTTAGTTACTGTCACAGCCCTTCCTGACCCAATTCCTCACCGGAACCACACAACCCTGCAAAATCCCCATTCTTGTTGAACTTTGTCCTTTTGTCTTTTCTCTTTCTCATGTTGTCAGCTCTCTAGGGTTGGATTTTGGACTCTGAACCCGCCCCACCCCCCTCTCCACCTCTGAACCTTGTCCCCACCACTAGCTGTTCATTAATCCAACCCCTAGTCAGTCTGTCGAACCTTATTTTGTTAATGTTTCTTGTGTTTGAAGAATAGTGGATCCATTTCCAGAGATTAGATGGCACTCGCGTCACAGGAAAGAATATTTTATCTTATTATGTTTAAAAAAAAAACTTTCCAGATAGTGCCGGTACGGTGGTTAGTATTGCTGCCTCACGGTGCCAGGGACCTGGGTTCACCTCAGGTCCATGTCTGTGTTGAGTCTGCATGTTCTCCCCGTGTCTGCGTGGGTTTCCTCCAGGTGCTCCAGTTTCCTCCCACACTCCAAAAATGTGCAGGTTAGGGTGGATTGGCCATGCTAAATTGCCCCTTAGTGTCCAAAGATGTGTAGGTTAGGGGGGATTGGCCATGCTAAATTGTTCCTTAGTGTCCAAAGATGTGTAGGTTAGGGTGGATTGGCCATGCTAAATTGTTCCTTCGTGTCCAAAGATGTGTAGGTTAGGGTGGATTGGCCATGCTAAATTGTTCCTTAGTGTCCAAAGATGTGCAGGTTAGGGTGGATTGGCCATACTAAATTGCCCCTTAGTGTCCAAAGATGTGTAGGTTAGGGGGATTGGCCATGCTAAATTGTCCCTTAGTGTCCAAAGATATACAGGTTAGGGGGATTGGCCATGCTAAATTGTCCCTTAGTGTCCAAAGATGTGTAGGTTAGGGGGGATTGGCCATGCTAAATTGTCCCTTAGTGTCCAAAGATGTGCAGGTTAGGGTGGATTGGCCATGCTAAATTGTCCCTTAGTGTCCAAAGATGTGCAGGTTAGGGGGATTGGCCATGCTAAATTGCCCCTTAGTGTCCAAAGATGTGTAGGTTAGGGGGATTGGCCATGCTAAATTGTCCCTTAGTGTCAGGGGAACTAGGAAGGTAAATATGTGGGGTTATGGAGATAGAGCCTGGGTGGTCTGTGCAGGCTCGATGGGCCAAATGGCCACTTCCTGCACTGTCAGGATTCTGTTTTGATTCTATATAATCAAGTGATTTCCCTATTGCATTCCGGTTAGGGGGGAACAGGGGGAAATCTGGAGACCACCCAAAGGACAGCGGGCAGGCCAGGGTTCAGAATCAGTTGGCAGGTTTAGGAAGGAATTAATCTCTGGAGGCTGAGATGCTTTGCACGTGTCACGATTCTGTGTCAGACGTGATATAAACCTGTAAATGGTGTTCTTTGTGTGTCGACTCTAACCCCAATCCCACCCACATTGTGTTAACCTCGAATAGAAAGTGAGCTATCTAATTGGGACCAATTGCAAGGGGAAAACTTCCAGGCTGTACTGATAGGGGAGGTTCAGATCCTACCTACTGTCCCAGGGCAACCCATTCCAGTCACTCGCTTTGGGTGCACTGTCCCCACCACTCACCACCCAATTCACTGCAGTAATGGAAGAATTAGTGTTGGAAAACAAGGCCTGACCACGCAGGGCCATAAGGAACTCAGTTAACTTGATATTGAGAATGGTACAGAGGGAGCTTTACTCTGTATCTAACCCTGTGCTGTACCTGTCCTGGGAGTGTTTGATGGGTCACAGTGTAGAGGGAGCTTTACTCTGTATCTAATCCCGTGCTGTACCTGTCCTGGGAGTGTTTGATGGGGGGACAGTGTAGAGGGAGCTTTACTCTGTATCTAATCCCGTGCTGTACCTGTCCTGGGAGTGTTTGAATGTTTTAAAGGAGTATCCCTTCACTCTGAGGTTGTGCCCTCTGGTTGTACTCTCTCACACTAGTGGAAACATCTTCTCCATGTCCACTCTATCTTGGTCTCTCAGTATTCTGTAAGTTTCAATAAGACCCGCACCCGCAATCCCAATCCTTTTAAACCCTATCGAGTACAGACCCAAACTCCTCGACGATTCCACATACAACAGTTTATTCCAGGGATCATTCTTGTCAACTTCCTCTGGATCCCCTCCAAGGCCAGCACATCTTTGTTTAGATACGGGGCCCAAAACTGCTCACAATACTCCAAATGGGGTCTGACCAGAGCCTTATACAGCCTCAGAAGTCCATCCCTGCTGCTGGGTTAGTGGTTAACACTGCTGCCTCACAGTGCCAGGGGCCCAGGTTCGATTCCCAGCTCGGGTCACTGTGCGGAGTCTGCATGTTCTCCCCGTATCTGCGTAGGTTTCCTCTGAGTGCTCCAGTTTCCTCCCACGCTGTAAAGATGTGTGGGTTAGGTGTATTGGCCATGCTCGTCAGGGGGATTAGCAGGGTAAATGTGTGGGATAAGGCCTTATGGGATTGTGGTCGGTGTGGACTTGATGGGCCGAATGGTCTCCTTCTGCACTGTGGGGATTCTATTCTAGCCCTCTCAGATTGAATGCTCCCATTAAAGATGAAGGGGGCCGGGCCTGCTGGGGACCTGGGCACTGTAGTGGGAGAGCATTCGGTTCCCCATGGAATCGAGCTTGATTCAAAGGCAGGCTGGTTTCTGATGTGGCCGAGTTTATGTCACGTCTCCAAGGAGCCTGTTGCCTTTCTGGGGAATTCTCTCTCCCCCCCCCCCCCCCCCCCCCCCCCGACTTCAATCTCCAGACTAAAGCAGAGGAACGGATGTGAATGCCTGCTGCGTCTTCTCCCACCCCTCTATGGTTCTTACAACCTCACAGCCAACCACAGTTAGGGTGGGAAATCCCCTTGTGCCCCTCCACTCTCCTGTGCTGCACACAACCCCTGTTTACCTGGGCTGGGCAGATGTGAGGATAACTCTCCACAATGTCGCTCATGATTCAAGTTTAGTGGAGCCCCCTTGTCTGGAGCTGACAAACACGTGTGAGAGCCTGGGACCGACTCCGGGCCTGTTGTGGGCAAACCTGTGGAAGGGGTGTGTGAAAGAATGTCACGTCGGGGGTGTAGTAGACACGCAGCAAGAGTTCCAGAGTCATAGAACATTCGTCAAGGAGGCATGAAAGTGCCCTTCACACAGGGGCCAATTGCGTCACTCGTGCAGAGTTTACCGGTTGATTTGCAATGAAGAAATGCCTAACTTTTTACAGAAACAAGATCTTTCTCCTGGTCACTGCCCGTGGTGACTAATTGAATTTTGTACCCCGAGGAGTGAAACTTGTGCAAACTCTTTTCAAAATCGACAGCAATAAAAGTCTTATCTTGTTGTAAACCGGAGTCGTGTTCTCATTCACAGGCTCTCCTCGTTCACCAGTCAGCTCTCTGCCTCAATGGGGAGAGCAGTCCAGTGATCATCTGGAATGGTTCGACCTGCCCACTCTCCCTTTTCTGCCTCTGAGTCCTTACTCATGTCCACTTTGAGGCCCAGTGGTTTCCGCCAAGGTGTGACTGGGGCCTGGGAGAAGCAACACTGTGGTGCTGCAGCACCGCCAGTGGCAGGGAGGTTGCCATTACGGCGTGATATGTTTACATGAAAAATCTCCATTATCTTGGCAAATCAGCAATCTACAGCACAGAATCCTGGAAAAGTGTGGGGAGGACAGTGTAGGCAGGTTGGGAGACAGTGGGTGAGCACTGCTGCCGTACAGCGCCAGGGACCCAGGTTCAATTCCAGCCTCATGTTCTCCCATGTTTGCGTGGGTTTCCTCCGAGTGCTCTAGTTTCCTCCCACAGTCCGAAAGACATGCTGGTTAGGTGGATTGGCCGTGCTAAATTGCTCCTTAATGTCCAAAGGAGTGTAGGTTGGGTGGATTGGCCGTGCTAAATAGCCCCTTAGTGTCCAAAGATGTGCAGGTTAGGGTGGATTGGCCATGCTAAATTGCCCTTTAGGGGGATTAGCAGGAGATGCAGGGACGGGGCCTGGGTGAGATGCTCTGTCGGAGAGTCAGTACAGACTTGATGGGCCAAATGGCCTTTTGCACTGTAGGAATTCTAAGATCCTAAGTTAGTCAAGTGGGCAGTTGCGTGGTGGATGAAGTTCAATGTGGGTAAGTGTGAGGTGATGCATTTCGGGAAGAGGAACACGGGGAGACGATATAAAACTTGGGGAAGAGTTCTTAAACGGGTAGAGGGACCTGGGTGTATACGTACATGGGGAATTAGTCACCACCATTCCAGATGATCACTGGACTGCTCTCCCCATTGAGGCAGAGAGCTGACTGGTGATGATTTAACCTGAGGATCACAACACCTCAGGTGAGGGGCAAGGCTGAAGAGGAGGCACTTTGATAAATAATGTGGTTGGCGTCGCTTTGCATCGCTAACCAGCCCTCCAACCAACTGAGGTAAACCAACCATTGAAGGTGGCAGGAGAGTGGGTAATAAAGCACACAGTATTCTGGGCTTTAATAGAAGCATTGAGAATGAGAGGTGGAGATGCCGGCGTTGGAGTGGGGTGGACACAGTGAGAAGTCTCACGACACTGGGTTAAAGTCCAACGCGTTTATTTGGTATCACAAGCTTTTGGAGCACTGCTCCTTCATCAGGTGAGTGGAGAGGTTTGTTTCACAGACACGGCATATAGAGGCCAAGATATAATCGCACGATAATGGTTGGAATGTGAATCTTTACAGGTAGAGACGGGATAATCACAGGTTAAAGAGCTGTGAATTGTCTCCAAACAGGACAGTAGGATTTCACAAGTCCCGGCCAAATGGTGGGGTTACAGATAGTATGACATGAACCCAAAATCCCGGATGAGGCTGTCCTCACGTGTACAGAACTTGGCTACCATGAGGATGGCCTCAACTGGGATCTGAAGTTTATGTCACACTACGGGTGCTCTGGTTTCCTCCCAGAGTCTGAAAGACATGCTGGTTAGGGTGCATTGGGCCGTGCTAAATTCTCCCTCAGTGTAACCCAAACAGGCACTGGAGTGTGGCAAGTATGGGATTTTCACAGTAACTTCATTGCAATGTTAATGTCAGCCTTACTTGTGACGCGAATAAATAAACTTTAAACTGAGGGCAGTCTATTGGCAACAGGAAAGAAGCTGTCCTCGAGTCCTCAGACTTTTGTATCTTTTTCCCGATGGAAGAACAAAGAACAACCCAGCACGGGAAACAGGCCCTTCGGCCCAACAACCCTACACCTAAGAAGGTGGAAGAGAGAATGTCCGGGGTGTGTGGGGTCCTTAATTATACTGGCTGCTTTTCCCCGAGGCAGCGGGAAGTGTAGACAGAGTCAATGGATGGGAGGCTGGTTTGTGTGATGGATTGGGCTACATTCACAACCTTTTGTCGTTCCTTGTGGTCTTGGGCAGAGCAGAACCCCATACCAAGCTGTTATACAACCAGAAAGAACACTTTCTATGATGCATCTGTAAAAGTTGGTGAGAGTCGTAGCGGACATGTCAAATTTCCTTTGTCTTCTGAGAAAGTAGAGGCGTTGGTGGCGCTTTCTTCACTGTAGTGTCAGCATAGGGGGGGACCAGGACAGATTGTTGACCTGGAGACCTAGAAGTTCTCAGCTATTTCTACTTCATCTGTGCACCATAGAAAGCATCTTTTCTGGTTGTATCACAGCTTGGTATGGGCTCCTGCTCTGCCCAGGGTCACAAGGAGCTACAAAGGGTCGTGACTGGACTGGAGGAGTCCTCCCAGAGAGAGAGAGAGCTGGGAAGACTGGAGGAGTCCTCCAAGAGAGAGAGAGAGCTGGGAGGACCGGAGGAGTCCTCCGAGGACAACTGGGAGGACCAGGGGAGTCCTCCAAGAGAGAGAGCTGGGAGGAGTCCTCCGAGAGAGAGAGCTGGGAGGACCGGAGGAGTCCTCCGAGAGCTGGGAGGACCGGAGGAGTCCTCCGAGAGGGAGCTGGGAGGACCAGAGGAGTCCTCCGAGAACTGGGAAGGCGAGAGGAGTCCTCCGAGAACTGGGAGGGTTAGAGAAAGGCTCCGAGAGAGCTGGGAGGACAGGGGTGAGTCCTCCGGTAGCTGGGAGGACCAGAGGAGTCCTCCGAGAGTGAGAGAGCTGGGAGGACCAGGTGAGTCCTCCGAGTGTTGGCTCAGAGAGGTGTCCTCTTGCGGTCGCGCCGCTCTTGTTGTCAGTTAGGCCTCGGGCTGGGCGCGGATTAAAGTAAGGGCGGCGGCGGGTGGCGGGGAGCGGGGGATCGGCGGGACCGGGATCCGGGGAGGCTGAGCCCAGGCCGGGCGCCGTGTCCTCCCGCTCACACTGACTGGGTGCGGCCCCGGGCCGAGATCAGATTCCCTTCAGCGCAGGCCCGGGGAGGGAGCGCGGGAAAGGCCGAGGCCTGAGGCCTGCAGCGGGAGAGAGGTGTTTTCACTGAGCCTCCCCCGGCCCCCGGTCCGCAGGGACGGGCTGAATGGCCTCCGCCACCTCGGCCCCAAGCTCTGCGTCCTTCCCCTCCCCCCGTCTCAAATCCCCGTGTCAACAGTCACGCTGCAATTCCACCTCCCGCCGGCGAGGGGGCGCTGTCTCTGGCCGATCTGCCCATCACGGCCGTGCTATCCCCTCCCGCGGGTTGTTGGGGGAGGGTAGGGGCCCAGACCCTCGCGAGGGCTACGCACACACACACACACACCCCTTCCCAGCCAACAAATCACCAGTAAAGGGCCATTCTGCCTATCCTGTCCATACTAGTCCACCGAGGGGCCCATCCCATTCTTCATAGAATCTCTAGTGTGCAGAAAGAAGGCCATTCCCTCCATTATATCTATACTAGCCCACTGGGGAACCCACCCCATTAGCTCACAGAATTCCCACTGTGCAGAAGGAGGCCATTTGATCCATCGTTCCTTGCTAGCTGCTTTGAGAGATCTATCCCATCCTTCGTAGCATCCCTAGAGTGCAGAAAGATGTCATTTTCTCCACCCTACCCATACTGGCCCATTCAGGGACCCATCCCATAGCTCATAGAATTCCTCCTGTGCAGAAAGATGTTATTCCTTCCATTATACCCATACTAGCCCACTGGGGAACCCATCCCATTAGCTCATAGAATACCCACTGCAGAAGGAGGCCTTTTGTTCCATTGTTTCCTTGCTCACCCCTTTGAGAGATATGTCCCTTCCTTCATAGCATCCCTAGAGTGCAGAAAGATGCCATTCCCTCCACCTTATCCATACTAGTCCATTGGGAGATCCATCCCATTTTTCATAGAATACCTACAGTGCAGAAAGAGGCCATTCCCTCCTTCCTACCCATACTAGCCCAATGAGAGACCCATCCCATAGCTCATAAATTCCCTATGGTGCAGAAAGAGGCCATTCCCTCCATCCTGCACACTCTTGCTTCCTTTGAGAGAACTATCCCATCCTTCATAGAGCTTGTACAGTTAAAGCAGACCATTTCTCCATCGTACTTATACTAGTCCATTGAGTAATTCATCCCCTCCGTCACAGAATCTCTACAGTGCAGCAAGATCCCATTCCCTCCATTGTACCCATACTATTCCATTGAGGGACCCATTCCATAGCTCAAGAGAGTCTCTACAGTACAGAAAGATCCCATTCCCTCCATTGTACCCATACTATCCCATTGAGGGATCTATCCCCTGGCTCACAGAATCTTTACAGTGCAGAATGATCCCATTCCCTCCATTGCACCCATACTATCCCATTGAACAATCTGTCGCTGAGCTCACAGATTCCCTCCAGTAGGCGGTTGCCCGTCTCCAGCTCCTCAGTCCCGGGGGTTTTAAACGTGGTTTTGTTTGTACCGACAGGGATTGAAGCAGCGACGCCATGGGTGACAGTGACGATGAGTATGATCGCAGGCGCCGTGATAAGTTCCGCCGTGAACGGAGCGACTACGACCGCTCCCGAGAGCGAGACGATCGGAGGCGTGACGACTGGAATGACAGGTGAGTGGGGGATGAGGGGCAGGGTCCTCCGGAGTCACGGGACAGAATGATTCACCCGAGACTGGGGCACAAAGCCGGGAATGCCTCTGCCCCAGAACGTCCCTCCACAGGGTGACGTTATCAGCCTGGCCTCGCCTGCAACACATCTGTTCTGGTCAACACACAGTCCAGAGATAGAAACGTAGAGGATCGGAGCAGGAGGAGGCCACTCAGCCCTTCGAGCCTGCTCCACCATCCATCACCATCATGGCTGATATCCCCATCCTGCTTTCTCCCCATAACCTCTGACCCCATTCACCCCCCAAGTGCTCTATCCAGCCGCCTCTTGAATACATTCAATGTTTTGGCATCAACTCCTTCCTGTGGGAATGAATTCCACAGGCTCACCGGGTGAAGAAATGTCTCCTCATCTCCGTCCTAAATAGTCTACCCCCAACTCTCGGATGTTTTACTGCAGTAAAGTTTATTTATTAGTCAGAATTAGTTTTACATTAACACTGCAATGAAGTTACTGTGAAAATCCCCTAGTTGCCACACCCTGTTCGGGTAACACCGAGGGAGAATTTAGCACGGCCAATCCCCCTAACCTGCATGTCTTTGGACTGTGGGGGGGAAACCAGAGCACCTGGAGGAAACCCACGCAGACACAGGGAGAACATGCAGACTCCACATTGACAGTGACCCAAGCTGGAAATTGAACCCGAGTTCCTGGCGCCATGTGGCAGCAGTGCTACCCACTGTGTCACCGTGCTGCCCCAACTGTACAGGGCGTTGGTGAGGCCTCACCTGGAGTATTGTGTACAGTTTTGGTCTCCTTATCTGAGGAAGGATGTCCTTGCTATAGAGGGAGTACAGTGAAGGTTTCCCAGGCTGATTCCTGGGATGGCAGGTCTGTCATATGAGGAGAGACTGAGTGGGTTAGGATTATATTCACTGGAGTTTAGAAGAGTGAGAGGGGATCTGATAGAAACTTATAAAATTCACACAGGGTTAGACAGGGTAGATTCAGAAAGAATGTTCCCCATGGTCGGGGGGAGTCCAGAACTAGGGGGGGTCAGAGTTGGAGGATTTAGGACTGAGGGGAGGAGAAATTTCTTCACCCAGAGGGTGGGGAATGTGTGGAATTCACTCCCACAGAAAGTAGCTGAGGACAAAACATTGTGATTTCAGGAAGAAATTAGATATCAATCTTGGGGCTAAAGGGATTGAGGGATATGGAGGGGGGGGAAGGGGGGGAATCAGGATATTGAATTCTGTGATCAGCCGTGATCGTAATGAATGGTGGAGCAGGCTGGAAGGGCCGTGTGCCCCCCTATCCCCCACCCCCCCCCACCCCCCCCCACCCCCCGGCTGCCAAATTCCTCTTTAAGTGTCACATCATCCGGGCCGGCTCTGCTGTCCTAGCCAGAGGTCTCTGTGCTCACATCTGCTGGCAGCTGTATCAGCTTCTAGTGAAGAATGTCTTTAAAAAATCTTCAGTCCCTTTGTGCAAGCCAAGAGGTGAAAGACACGCACGCGCACGCACACACACACACACACACACACACACACACACACACCCCCCCCACCCCCCGACCGCCTGCCAGCCCAGACACCATTGATTCTGAGGTTCAAACACCAGCCCTGATCCACTGATTCAATTTGATTTATTATTGTCACGTGTACTGGGATACAGTGAAAAGTATTGTTTCTTGTGGGCTATACAGACAAAGCATACCGTTCATAGAGTACATAGATTTGATTTCTTATTGTCACATGTACTGGGATACAGTGAAAAGTATTGTTTGCATGCTAAACAGACAAAGCATACCATTCATAGAGAAAGAAAGAAGAGAGTGTAGAATGTAGTGTTAGAGTCGTAGCTCGGGTGTAGAGACAGATCAGCTTAATGCGAGGTAGGTCCATTCAACAGTCTGACAGCAGCGGGGAAGAAGCTGTTCTTGAGTCGGTCGGTACGGGACCTCAGACTTTTGTATCTTTTTCCCGATGGAAGCAGAGGAAGGGCACCGTTACTTTCCCCTTGGCTCTGCGCTGTTGCTAACACTTTATCACTGGGTCCCGGAGTGCCATATCTGCTAACCCTTTGTCCTTACCTTGCAGGGAGTGGGACAGAGGGAGAGAACGGCGGAGTCGCGAGTACAGAGACTACGACCGAGGAAGACGAGAGCGGTTTTCCCCACCTCGGCACGACCTCAGCCCCCCCCAGAAGCGGGTACGGCGGGACTGGTGAGTACCGGGGCTGTGTGACGGAGGGTTTAGCACCTACCCCTGTGCGTACTGCGCCCTGCATCCTGAATAGATTCTGCCTCGACAACTCCAAAAGGAGAGGTGTTCTTGAGAGGCTGTTGCTTCTGGCTGGAGAGTGAGTGGGGGGACGGTCACAATCCACCAACTGGCACTGAGATGAGGGGAAACTGTCATCACTCAGAGGGTTGTGAACTGTTGGAATCCTCCACACGGAGAGTCCCGGTCACTCAGTAAAACCAAGAGAGAAAATGCTGGAAAATCTCAGCGGGTCTGGCAGCCTCTGTAAGGAGAGAAAAGAGTTGGTGTTTCGAGTCCAGATGCTCCCTTTGTCAAAGCAAAAAAGGCAGAGAAAGAGAGAGATGTTTATACTGTAGGGGGAGGGAATGAAAGATGGGTCACAGCCACAAAAACCAGGGGAAAGGCTGCTCATGGCAGCCCAGAGATAGAATGGTAAGGAGTCTCGCAACACCAGGTTACAGTCCCAACAGGGTTATTTAGGAACACGAGCTTTCAGAGCACTGCTCCTTCAGCGGGTGAGTAGAAAGGTAAATTCACAAACGGGGCATATGTAGACAGAGACACAGTAGCAAGATCATGGTTGGAATGTGAGTCTTAACAGGTGTTATAAAATATTCCTGTTAACACTCACATTCTAATTATTATCTAAGTCTGTGTCTATATATGCCGTGTTTGTGAACCCAAATCTCCACTCACCTGATGAAGGGACAGCGCTCCGAAAGCTTGTGTTCCTAAATAACCCTGTTGGACTGTAACCTGGTGTCGTGAGACTCCTTACTGTGCCCACCCCCAGTACAACACCAACATCAGAGAGAGAATAGAGGGTGCGAGTGGGCAAAGGACAGAGAAGCTGAAATTGGAGGGTGAGCTGTGACAGATGGAGATGTTGGGGGGGTGGGTGGGGGTGAGAGGTAAAGTGAAGGAAAGAGGGGATAAAATAGGGGGAAAAAGAAGGGAAGAAAAATAAAGACAAGGAAATAAAAGATAGAGAACAGTAATAAATAATCTTTCATTCCCTTCCCCTTGCAGTCTGAATATCTCCCACTTTCTCTCCTGCCTTTTAGCTTTGACAGAGGGTCACTTGGACTCAAAAACGTCAGCTCTTTTCTCTCCTAACAGAGACTGCCGGACCCGCTGAGATTTTCCAGCACTTTCAGATTCCAGCATCCGCAGTAATTTGCTTTTATCCGAGTCTTTATTTATTAGTGTCACAAGTGAGGCGTACATTAACACTGCAATAGAACTACGGTGAAAATCCCGCAGTCACCACAGCCTGTTCGGGTTACACTGATTTAGCACGGCCCAATGCACCCTAACCAGCAGGTCTTTCAGACTGTGAGAGGATAATGGTACGGTGGTTAGCTGCCTCATAGTACCAGGGACCCGGGTTCGATTCCCCACTTGGGTCACTGTCTGTGTGGAGCTTGACCCTTTTCCCTGGGTCTGAGTGGGTTTCCTCTCACACTCGGAAAGATGTGCAGGTTAGTTAGTCACCCTTAGTATCAGGGGGACTAGCTAGGATAAATGTATAGGGTTATGGGGATAGGGCCTGGGTGGGTTTGTGGTCGGTGCAGACCCAGTGGGCTGAACGGCCATCTCCTGCACTTTAAGATTATATGATACCTGGGAGAAGCCCACGCAGACACGGGGAGAACATGCAGAGTCTGTAGTGACAGCAATCCAAGCTAGGGAATTGAACCTGGGTCCCTGGCGCTGTGAGGCAGCAGCGATAACCCACTGTGTCACCGTGCCGCTGGGATCGAACCCGGGTCCCTGGCGCTGTGAGACAGCAGTGCTAACCCACTGTGCCTCTGGGATTGAACCCGGGTCCCTGGCGCTGTGAGGCAGCAGCGCTAACCCACTGTGTCACCGTGCCGCTGGGATTGAACCCGGGTCCCTGTGAGACAGCAGCACTAACCCACTGTGTCACCGTGCCACTGGGATTGAACCCGGGTCCCTGGCGCTGTGAGACAGCAGCGCTAACCCACTGTGTCACCGTGCCACTGGGATTCCAGCGTTGATGCAGGAAGGGAGAGTTGATCTTATTAAATGCTGGATTTTCCACATCGCTCCCAATGAGGCAGACCCAGTAGTTTGTTGAATTTTACTCTGATCTCTGTATTTGTGTCTGAGTTAGTTAATCAATAAGCTTCTTTCAGCCACCTCACTCCTTCCTCTGCTGATCTGGAGGGTTTTACTAAGTGTGTTTGTGATTGTTGGAGAATTTTCTCACTGTGTCAGTGTTAGCTGTGAAAGGTGGACTGTTTTTATTTTTAAAATGTATTTTTCACTTAGGGATGAACATGTTGCCGACCCGTACCACACTGCATACGAAATGCCATACGGAGGGGGAGGGGGTCCGAGTTACGGCCCACCCCAACCCTGGGGACCCCCCGAAATCCACATGTTACAGCAGCACCACGGGATACCAATCCAGGCCAGGTGAGATTACACACACTGTCACACACCCCGGGACAGGTGAGGTTACACACACACTGTCACACACCCCGGGACAGGTGAGGTTACACACACAGGGTCGCACACCCCGGGACAGGTGAGATTACACACACACGCTGTCACACACCCCGGGACAGGTGAGATTACACACACTGTCACACACCCCGGGACAGGTGAGGTTACACACACAGGGTCGCACACCCCGGGACAGGTGAGATTACACACACAGGGTCGCACACCCCGGGACAGGTGAGGTTATACACACAGGGTCGCACACCCCGGGACAGGTGAGATTACACACACAGGGTCGCACACCCCGGGACAGGTGAGGTTATACACACACGCTGTCACACACCCCGGGACAGGTGAGATTACACACACTGTCTCACACCCCGGGACAGGTGAGGTTACACACACACTGTCACACAGCCTGGGACAGGTGAGGTTACACATACACTGTCACACAGCCTGGGACAGGTGAGGTTACACGCACACTGTCACACACCCCGGGACAGGTGAGGTTACACGCACACTGTCACACACCCCGGGACAGGTGAGGTTACACGCACACTGTCACACACCCCGGGACAGGTGAGGTTACACGCACACTGTCACACACCCCGGGACAGGTGAGGTTACACGCACACTGTCACACACCCCGGGACAGGTGAGGTTACACGCACACTGTCACACACCCCGGGACAGGTGAGGTTACACGCACACTGTCACACACCCCGGGACAGGTGAGGTTACACGCACACTGTCACACACCCTGGGACAGGTGAGGTTACACGCACACTGTCACACACCCCGGGACAGGTGAGGTTACACACACACTGTCACACACCCTGGGACAGGTGAGGTTACACACACACTGTCACACACCCCGGGACAGGTGAGATTACACACACAGGGTCACACACCCCGGGACAGGGGTGGTTACACACACTGTCACACGCCCTGGGACAGGTGAGGTTGCACACAGGGTCACGCGGCCCAGGACAGGTGAGGTTACACGCAGGACAGTGTATCACATTGTACAGTTTTGTAAATATCTCGAGTGTCTGAGCGCAGAGATCCCCCGATCATTTTCTGGTCTGTGGCAGCAGAGCAGTCGTTACAGCCTCTCGCCACCAGATGGTGTGTTGATTGAGTGTGTGTGTGTCTGAGAGTCCCCGTGCCTGCCTGCCCGCCTGCCTGCCTGCCCGTGTGCACGCGCCCCTGTCCCTGCCTGCCTGCCCGTGTGCACGCGCCCCTGTCCCTGCCTGCCTGCCCGTGTGCACGCGTCCCCGTGTCTGCCTGCCTGCCTGCGTGCACGCGCCCCCATGTCTGCCTGCCTGCCCGCCCGCGTGCACGCGCCCTTGTCCCTGCCTGCCTGCCCGTGTGCACGCGCCCCCGTCCCCGTGTCTGCCTGCCTGCCTGCGTGCACGCACCCCCGTGTCTGCCTGCCTGCCCGCCCGCGTGCACGCGCCCCCGTCCCCACGTCTGCCTGCCTGCCCGTGCGCGCGCGCGCCCCCGTCCCCGTGTCTGCCTGCCTGCCCGTGTGCACGCGCCCCTGTCCCTGCCTGCCTGCCCGTGTGCACGCGCCCCCGTCCCCGTGTCTGCCTGCCTGCCTGCATGCACGCGCCCCCGTGTCTGCCTGCCTGCCCGCCCGCGTGCACGCGCCCTTGTCCCTGCCTGCCTGCACGTGTGCACGCGCCCCCGTCCCCGTGTCTGCCTGCCTGCCTGCGTGCACGCGCCCCCGTGTCTGCCTGCCTGCCCGCCCGTGTGCACGCGCCCCCGTCCCCATGTCTGCCTGCCTGCCCGTGCGCGCGCGCGCCCCCGTCCCCGTGTCTGCCTGCCTGCCTGCATGCACGCGCCCCCGTGTCTGCCTGCCTGCCCGCCCGCGTGCACGCGCCCTTGTCCCTGCCTGCCTGCACGTGTGCACGCGCCCCCGTCCCCGTGTCTGCCTGCCTGCCTGCGTGCACGCGCCCCCGTGTCTGCCTGCCTGCCCGCCCGTGTGCACGCGCCCCCGTCCCCATGTCTGCCTGCCTGCCCGTGCGCGCGCGCGCCCCCGTCCCCGTGTCTGCCTGCCTGCCCGTGTGCACGCGCCCCCGTCCCCATGTCTGCCTGCCTGCCTGCCCGCGTGCATGCGCCCTCGTGTCTGCCTGCCTGCCCGCCTGCGTGCACGCGCCCCCGTCCCCGTGTCTGCCTGCCTGCCCGTGTGCACGCGCCCCCGTCCCCGTGCCTGCCTGCCTGCCCGTGTGCACGCGCCCCCGTCCCCGTGTCTGCCTGCCTGCCCGTGTGCACGCGCCCCCGTCCCCGTGTCTGCCTGCCTGCCTGCCCGCGTGCATGCGCCCTCGTGTCTGCCTGCCTGCCCGCCCGCGTGCACGCGCCCCCGTCCCCGTGTCTGCCTGCCCGTCCGTGTGCACGCGCCCCCGTCCCCGTGTCTGCCTGCCTGCCCGTGTGCACGCGCCCCCGTCCCCGTGTCTGCCTGCCTGCCCGTGTGCACGCGCCCCCGTCCCCGTGTCTGCCTGCCTGCCTGCCCGCGTGCATGCGCCCTCGTGTCTGCCTGCCTGCCCGCCCGCGTGCACGCGCCCCCGTCCCCGTGTCTGCCTGCCTGTCCGTGTGCACGCGCCCCCGTCCCCGTGTCTGCCTGCCTGCCCGTGTGCACGCGCCCCCGTCCCCGTGTCTGCCTGCCTGCCCGTGTGCACGCGCCCCCGTCCCCGTGTCTGCCTGCCTGCCTGCCCGCGTGCATGCGCCCTCGTGTCTGCCTGCCTGCCCGCCCGCGTGCACGCGCCCCCGTCCCCGTGTCTGCCTGCCTGTCCGTGTGCACGCGCCCCCGTCCCCGTGTCTGCCTGCCTGCCCGTGTGTGCGCGCCCCCGTCCCTGTGCCTGCCTGCCTGCCCGTGTGTGCGCGGTGTTGGATTAGTGGGTGATTTGTGGAGCCTTGCTTTCTATGCTGCAGCTGCAAGGCAGAGACAGGCCTTCGTTCTGAATGATGTGTCTCTGCTCTAACCGCTTGCTGACAGCAAATCCTCCTCCAGAACCACCATTGGGACTCCCCTCTGGGTGAAGTGGCCCGCTCAGAGTTGGGTAGCGATTGCCCGGCAGGTTGTTTTGGGGAGTTTGGGGCCATGCTGTACCGACGCTGTTAGTCTTCCCTTTACCCCAGGCTGGGCAACCTGCACGAGATGGATGTGGGACCCCCTCCCCCAGTGATGAAAACCTTCAAAGAGTTCCTGCTGTCCCTGGACGACTCAGTGGATGAGACAGAGTCGGTGAAACGTTACAACGAGTACAAGATCGAGTTCCGGCGCCAGCAGATGCAGGATTTCTTCCTAGCTCACAAGGACGAGGAATGGTGAGGTTACCCAGAACAATTAGCTAGTCCCAGTCTGTGTATTAACCATTGATACTGTGTTTGCCCAGCAAAACTCTGCCCTGGTGTTGAGTTCTGACCCGCTCTCTCCCTGTGTTTGAAATTGTTTCACCCCGTTAACCTTTCTCTCGGTCCTTGCCAGGGTTGTGTTTCTTTTTGGTGATTTGGTGCTGGGTGCGAGTGTCACCCAGGGACCCGCTTCTCTGTGTCCCGGTTTATTAATGTTACAAGTAGGCTTGATGTTCACACTGCAATGAAGTTACTGTGAAAATCCCCCACTCCGGCGCCGGTTCGGGTAACACCGAGGGAGAATTCGGTACCCTAACCCGCACGTCTTTCAGACTGTGGGAGGAAACTGGAGCACCCGGAGGAAACCCACGCAGACACGGGGAGAAGGTGCAGACTCCACACAGACAGTGACCTGAACCAGGAATCGAACCCGGGTCCCTGGCACTGTGAAGCAGCTGTGCTAACCCAGTGTGCCATCTCAGTAACTGTGGTGGCTGCAATTGCAGTGGGTGCACCAACCTTTGGACCTGCTGCACCCCCTCCTAGTCACACCGACAGTGTGCCCGGGCATTCCTCCCACCCCCACCTTTTGGACCTTGCTGACTGGGCCTACCCCTAGTTGCCCCCTGAGAAGGTGGTGATGAGCTGCCTTCTTGAGCAGTTGATACAATTGAGGATCTGACTTGGCCATTTCAGAGGGTGCGTGATAGTCCTCATACGTCAGTCCCCCCCCATCCTCTGGCAGGTGAGAGTCACCCACATTGCTGTGGCTCTGTAGGCCAGACCGGGGTAAGGACGGCAGATTTCCTTCCCGACAGGGAACCAGATGGGTTTTTCCGACAATGGGTCATCAGGAGATCATCAGGAGATTCTTAATTCCAGATATTTTTTATTGAATTCAAATTCCACCGTCTGCCGTGGGTGGGATTCGAACCCGGGTCCCCAGAAACGTTCGCTAAGATTCTGGATTAACAGTCTGGGGATCATCCCACTGGGCCATCACCTCCCGTCTGTTGTCCTCATTCAGTAAGAGGGCTCTGTCAGACCAGATCCAGAGCAATGTGGTTGACTGGTAGAGACCCTCTGACTGGGCTCAGTGTAAGACACTCAGCTGGATTGAAGAAGTTTCTCCCACACAGTTAGGGAGGGGGAAATGCCTGAGGGAATACTGAACGGTCGCAGAAGCCATTAAAAAAAACCTGTAATGAAGAATCTACTGATGACCCATTGTTGGGAAAAACCCATCTGGTTCCCTTTAGGGAAGGAAATCGAACATCGAACACTACAGCACAAACAGGCCCTTCAGCCCACAAGTTGCGCCGACTATATCCCTACCTACCAGGCCTATCTATAACCCTCAATCCCATTAAATCCCATGTATTCATCCAGAAGTCTCTCAAAAGACCCCAATGAGTTCGCCGCCTCCACCACCACCAACGGCAGCCGATTCCACTCACTCACCACTCTCTGAGTGAAAAACTTACCCCTAACATCTTTGTACCTACTCCCCAGCACCTTAAACCTGTGTCCTCTCGTAGCGACCATTTCAGCCCTGGGAAATAGCCTCCAAGAATCCACCCTATCTATTCCTCTCAACATTTTATAAACCTCTATCAGGTCGCCTCTCATCCTTCGTCTCTCCAGGGGAAAAAGACCTAACTCCCTCAACCTATCTTCATAAGGCATGCCTCCCAATCCAGGCAACATCCTTGTAAATCTACTCTGCACCCTTTCAATAGCTTCCACATCCTTCCTGTAGTGAGGCGACCAGAACTGAGCACAGTACTCCGAGGGGTCTGACAAGGGTCCTGACTCCTAAGCTCAATCCCTCGATTAATGAAGGCCAGTACACCATACGCCGCCTTGACCACATCCTCCACCTGCGAGGCCGATTTAAGAGTCCTATGGACCCGGACCCCAAGGTCCTTCTGATCCTTTACACTGCTCACCCTTGATATTATACTCCTTCATCCCATTGGACCTGCCAAAATGGACCACTGATGAAATCTGCTGGCCTACATGTGACTCCAGATCCACAGCAACGTGGGTGACTCTCAGCTACCCTGTAAGAGTAACGAGGGATGGGTAATAAATGCTGACCCAGCCAGTGGTGCCCACGTCCCAGGTCTGAATGAAGGCAATCTCAGCTCTTGGTTTGAATTTACTCAGTGCTTCCTGTGCCTTTCCAGCTCACTCTGTCGTTCCTCGTGGAGTTGGGGTGGGGGGGATGTGTTGCACAGTCAGTGTGAATGTCTGGATGTCTCACACCGCCGGCTGTGTGGGTTTTCAGGGACCTTGCGGCCTTGCTGGGCTCTGACACTTGGGAAATCTTTGCTTCAAAGGGCTTCCTGCCCACAGGGCTGGTGAAGCAGGCGTTCAGATATCGAGCGCTTGAACCTGAGGTCGGGGTGCTGGTAATGCCCTCGCTGTTAGTGACTACTGGTGTGAAAATCTCTCCGTGCGGCCCCGTGACACGGGCAGCTTTGTGTCTGAAACAGTGCATCCTTTCAGCCTTCCAGAGGCGCCTACCCATCTCTCTGTGTGTCCCTCTCTGTGTCTCCCTTTCTCTCCCTCTCTATCTCCCCCCACCCACCCACCCATGCCCAGTGCTGTTCGAGTCCGCCCCGAGGCTCGGCTGCCTTCAGTTAGCCCTGTGTCTGAAACAGGCCCCGTTCTCCCACTCCCAGCGGTCAGGCTCGAGACTGTGTACAACTACCCTGGAGAGAGTGTGTGTGTGGGTCTGACTGGGACACTGTGGAGGTGGTGGGTCTGTCAGTCTGTGGAGGGGGGAGGGGGGTAGTGGGTCTGTCAGTCTCGGGGGGGAGAAGGGTGGGAGGTACTGGGTCTGTCAGTCTTTGGGGGGGGCCGGGATGGTGTAGTGGGTCTGTCAGTCTGGGGGGTGGGGGGGCGGGGATGGTGTAGTGGGTCTGTCAGTCTTTGGGGGGGGCCGGGATGGTGTAGTGGGTCTGTCAGTCTGGGGGGTGGAGGGGGGGCGGGGATGGTGTAGTGGGTCTGTCAGTCTGGGGGGTGGGGGAGGGTGGTGATGGTGTAGTGGGTCTGTCAGTCTGGGGGGTGGAGGGGGGGGCGGGGATGGTGTAGTGGGTCTGTCAGTCTGGGGGGTGGGGGAGGGTGGTGATGGTGTATTGGGTCTGTCAGTCTGGGGGGTGGGGGGGTGGTGATGGTGTAGTGGGTCTGTCAGTCTGGGGGGTGGGGGGGTGGTGATGGTGTAGTGGGTCTGTCAGTCTGGGGGGTGGGGGGGCGGGGATGGTGTAGTGGGTCTGTCAGTCTGGGGGGGTTAGTGGGTCTGTTTTTGGGGGGGGGACGGTCTAGTGGGTCTGTCAGTCTGGGGGGGGTGGGGTTAGTGGGTCTGTCAGTCTGGGGGGGGGTTAGTGGGTCTGTCAGTCTGGGGGGGGGGGTTAGTGGGTCTGTCAGTCTGGGGGGGGGGGGTTAGTGGGTCTGTCAGTCTGGGGGGGGGTTAGTGGGTCTGTCAGTCTTGGGGGGGGGGGGGGTTAGTGGGTCTGTCAGTCTGGGGGGGGGGTTAGTGGGTCTGTCAGTCTTTGGGGGGGGTTAGTGGGTCTGTCAGTCTGGGGGGGGGTTAGTGGGTCTGTCAGTCTTTGGGGGGGGTTAGTGGGTCTGTCAGTCTGGGGGGGGGGTTAGTGGGTCTGTCAGTCTGGGGGGGGGTTAGTGGGTCTGTCAGTCTGGGGGGGGGTTAGTGGGTCTGTCAGTCTGGGGGGGGGTTAGTGGGTCTGTCAGTCTGGGGGGGGGTTAGTGGGTCTGTCAGTCTGGGGGGGGGGGGGTTAGTGGGTCTGTCAGTCTGGGGGGGGGGTTAGTGGGTCTGTCAGTCTGGGGGGGGGGTTAGTGGGTCTGTCAGTCTTTGGGGGGGGTTAGTGGGTCTGTCAGTCTGGGGGGGGGTTAGTGGGTCTGTCAGTCTGGGGGGGGGTTAGTGGGTCTGTCAGTCTTTGGGGGGGGTTAGTGGGTCTGTCAGTCTGGGGGGGGGTTAGTGGGTCTGTCAGTCTGGGGGGGATGGTTAGTGGGTCTGTCAGTCTGGGGGGGGGGTTAGTGGGTCTGTCAGTCTGGGGGGGGGTTAGTGGGTCTGTCAGTCTGGGGGGGATGGTTAGTGGGTCTGTCAGTCTGGGGGGGGGGTTAGTGGGTCTGTCAGTCTGGGGGGGGGTTAGTGGGTCTGTCAGTCTGGGGGGGGGGGGTTAGTGGGTCTGTCAGTCTGGGGGGGGGTTAGTGGGTCTGTCAGTCTGAGGCGGGGGGGGGTTAGTGGGTCTGTCAGTCTGACTGGGGGGTAACAGGTGGTCTGGTCTGACTGGGGGATTGAGGGGGAGAGATGGGGGAGACTGTGGGTCTGAGCTGATATTTTGGGATATCTCTGTGTGATTGTGGCAGTGAGCGATGATACCATTGGTGTCTGAGGGAACTCTCTGCCCTGTGTTTTGGCCCTCTCCATCCTGTGTTGTAACACACGCTGTGCCCCCTGTCTCTCTCTGTTGTATTGTTGTGGGGGCGGGTGCGTGATTTGGGTCTCTCAGTGCCTCTGGGACCTGTTTCCCTAAACCCTGATAAAGGCGGGCCAGAGATCGGATTACTGGATTCGCCCCTCTGTCCCAGCCACTGCTTCACCTCGTAACCTCCAATTTAAACTGGAGGGAAGAGATTTCGACTCGCCTCCCCCCTCTCCCCTCTCTTCCAAAGCCCTCCCTTGCCCTCCTGGCTTCCTAACTGGTGTGTTTCCCTCGCATCCCAGCCCGCCTCCGATGGCTGTGGGATTGGGCGGAACAGGGTGGGTTGAAGTTAGGGGGCTGGATCCGGAAACTGTAGTCCCTTTGTCATATCAACAAGATCAAAGCTGTACCCAGATAACCCTGTGGGTACAGACCCTGAGAGTGTGGTACTGGCTTGGGATGTGTGATGGGGTGGATGGGAGGGAGGAGGAGAGTGTCGTGTGGGCTGGGGGGGGGGGGTGTGGCACAGTCACCAGGCCCTTGGCGGTGATGGTCCTCACAGCCCAATAGCCTGCGGGTACTCAGTGGTGTGAGTGCACCCCCAGTGAGTGGGCGATTGGTGTGTGCGGAGTAGGCCTCCCCACAGGAGTCAGCACCTTCAGAGGGGTGCCGGAATACCAGAGAATAGGAGAAATTCCACACCTTCCTTTTGGCTGGAATAACTGCAGCATGGACTATTATTTAAATGGTAAAAAATTGCTGCTGTGCAGAGGGACCTGGGGGTGTCCTTGTGCAGGAATCCCAAAAAGTGAGTTTGCAGGTACAGCAGGTAACTAAGAAGGCAAATAGAATCTTAGATCATAAGATACAGGAGCAGAATGAGGCCACTCAGCCCATTGACTCTGCTCCCCCATTCAGCCATGGCTGATATTTTTCCCCTCCCCGTTCTCCTGCCTTTTCCCCATAACTCCTGATCCCCTTATTAATCAGGAACCTATCTATCTCTGTCTTAAAGACACTCAATGACCTGGCCCTCCACAGCCTTCTGCGGCAAAGACTCCCACACATTCCCCACTCTCTGGCTGAAGAAATCCCTCTTCATCTCTGTTTTAAAGGATGGTCCCTTTACCCTGAGGTTGTGCCCTCTCTGGTTCTAGTTTTTCCGACGAGTGGAAACATCCTCTCCACGTCCACTCTATCCAGGGCCTCGCAGTATCCTGTAAGTTTCAATAAGATCCCCCCCCTCATCCTTCTAAACTCCATCGAGTACAGACCCAGAGTCCTCAACCCGTTCCTCATACGACAAGCTCTTCATTCCAGGGATCATTCTTGTGAACCTCCTCTGGACCCTTTCCAAGGCCAGCACATCCTTCCTTCGATACGGGGCCCAAAACTGCTCACCATACTCCAAATGGGGTTTGACCAGAGCCTTATACAGCCTCAGGAGTCCATCCCTGCTCTTGTATTCTAGCCCTTTTGCTGTGAATGCTAACGTTACATTTACCTTCCTAACTGCCGAATGAACCTGCACAGTTAGAGGGATGGAGTTTAAAAACAGTGAGGTAATGTTGCAGCTGTATAAGGTGCTGGTGAGGCTACACCTGGAGTACTGTGTACAGTTTTGGTCTCCTTACTTGAGAAAGGATATACTGGCACTGGAGGGGGTGCAGAGGAGATTCACTAGGTTGATTCCAGAGTTGAGAGGGTTGGCTTATGAGGAGAGACTGAGCAGGCTGGGGCTATACTCATTGGAATTCAGAAGAATGAGGGGAGATCTTATAGAAACATAAAAGATGATGAAGGGAATCGATCAGATAGAAGCAGGGAGGTTGTTTCCACTGGCGGGTGAAACTAGGACTAGGGGGCATGGCCTCAAAATAAGGGGGAGCAGATTTAGGACTGAGTTGAGGAGGAACTCCTTCACACAAAGGGTTGTGAATCTGTGGAATTTCCTGCCCAGTTGAGGCTCCCTCATTGAATGTTTTTAAGACGAGGATAGATAGATTTTTGAACAGTAAAGGAATTAAGGGTTATGGTGAGCGGGCGGGTAAGTGGAGCTGAGTCCATGAAAAGACCAGCCATGATCTTATTGAATGGGGGAGCAGGCTCGAGGGGCCGAATGGCCCACTCCTGCTGCTAGTTCTGATGTTCTCTGCGTGGTGAGCAGTGTCGGGAGAAAAATAAATGAAAAGCTGCCCCAGGATGCAGCAGTGATGCACAGCACTCTGGCAATGTCTCCTGTGTCGGTGCAGACGGGGTGGGTCGAGGGGCCTCTCCTGCACTGTATGATTGGATAATGACCTGGCACAGCCACCAGGTTTATTTGGGAGCACGAGCTTTCGGAGCGCTGCCCCTTCATCGGGTGAGTGGAGAATTGGATTCAGAAAGAGGGTGTATATAGACACGGATTCAATTACAGGGTAATGGTTGGAATGTGACTCTTAACAGGTATTAATTCTATAATAAATCATATATTTAATATAGAGAACATTACCTGTTGAGACTCACATTCCAACCATTATCTTGTACACCCTGTTTGTGAACACAACTCTTGCTCACCTGATGAAGGGACAGCGCTCCGAAAGCTCGTGCTCCCAAATAAACCTGCTGGATGTTAACCTGGTGCCGTGAGACTCCTTACTGTGCCCGCCCCTAGTCCAACACTGGCACCTCCGCGTCATGCAATGATATGGGAAGATTACAAGCCGCTTGCACAGTGTGTTCTCTCAGTCTCTCCCTGGGTATTTCTTTTGTTCCGTTTTGCTAACCTTCCTGAGGCAGAGTAGTGACTCCGCTCCAGAGCGCGCCATCGAATTCTCGCCGCGTACCTCCTTCACCGGAATGCAGGGGCCAGGTATCGCTGTGAACTAACCTCTTACGTTTTTTTTATCCTTTTGTTATCTGGAGTTTGTAGTTTTTATTTTGTGATCATGTTAACTCTGACACCTTTCTTCCCCCCCTTCGAAAACAAGGTGCAGGAGAGCACACCTCAAGCAAATCCTGACACGCAGCAGTGGAAACCTTTGTACTGAGGACAGCTAGTTAGCCACACACTGCGCACAATGCAGTGTTTAGTAATCCCAAAGTCTTAGTGCTTAGTTAGTGAGACAAAAAAAATCACGGGTAATGAACAGAGTCTACAAAACGTTCGCTCGCACACTTGAGATTCTTCAAGATGACTTCGACACCTAAGTATTATTATTTTATCCATACGTAAGCTGCCAAAACAATAATTCTTGACGTAAAAAGGTTTTTATAAAAAAAACACAAATTAATTTGGTGATTTGTTCGTTTTTTTTGTTTGCTAGGGTTTTTCTCTCTCTCTCTCTCTCTCTAACTGACGATCTGTTTAATTCTGTTTGGGATTTTTTTTCCCAGAGGGGGTGAACTAAACAAGGCAGGAAACACTTGTGCTGGCAGGCGTAGGATTCATTTCCCCAGCTGTGCGGTGGGAGGAGAGCAGCTGCCATCCTCCCCCCACCGCCCCGCTCCTTCCCAATCTGGGGACCCCGCACATAGTGCTGCTGCCTCGCGGTGTCGGGGACCCGGGTTCGATTCCTCGGGTCACTGTCTGTGCAGAGTCTGCACATTCTCCCCATATCTGCGTGGGTTTCCTCCAGGTGCTCCAGTCCCCCCCCCGCCACACACACACAGTCTGAAAGATGTACGGGTTAGGCTGATTGGCCATGCTAATTTGCCCCATAGTGTCCTGGGACACGTAGGTTAGAAGGATTAGCAGGGTAACTGTGTGTGATGTTGTAGGGATAGAGTCTGGGGAAGGATTGTGATTGGTGCCGACTTGATGGGCCAAATGGCCTCCTCCTGCTTTGTGGGGATTCTAGGATTGTTTAACTTTTCCGTTACACAGAAATTAGAAGCAGGAGGAGGCCATTCGGCCCTTCAAGCCTGTCCTGCCATTCATTTTGATCATGGCTGATCATCAAATTCAATATCCTGATCCCCTCCCTTTCCCCCATATCCCTCAATCCCTTTAGCCCCAAGATTGATATCTAATTCTTCCTGAAATCACAATGTTTTGGCTTCAACTACTTTCTGTGAGAGTGAATTCCACACATTCACCACCCTCTGTGTGAAGGAATTTCTCCTCATCTCAGTTCTAAAAGGTTTACCCCTTATCCTCAAACTCTGACCCCCTAGTTCTGGACTCCCCCCCCCCCACCATCAGGAACATTCTTTCTGAATCTACCCTGTCTAACCCTGTGTGAATTTTATAAGTTTCTATCAGATCCCCTCTCACTCTTCTAAACTCCAGTGAATATAATCCTAACCCACTCAGTCTCTCCTCATATGACAGACCTGCCATCCCAGGAATCAGCCTGGTAAACCTTCACTGTACTCCCTCTATAGCAAGGACATCCTTCCTCAGATAAGGAGACCAAAACTGTACACAATACTCCAGCTGTGGCCTACTAGACCACCGCTCAGCCTTTAACACCATTATTCCTCCGAGAGTTATGCCCAACCTTCGTGGCCTCGGCTCCTCCCTCTGCCACTGGATCCTAACCTACAGACCGTAATCAGTAAGGATCAGCAACAACACCTCCTCCACGATCATCCTCAATGCCGGTGCCCCACAAGGCTGTGTTCTCAGCACCCTACTCCTTACACACCTATCACTGTGAGGCCAAGTTCCCCTCCAACTCGATTTTCAAGTTTACTGACTCCATCACCATAATGGGCCAGATCTCACTGACGAGACAAGAGTACAGGAATGAGATAGAGAATCTGGTGAACTGGTGCGGCAACAATAATCTCTCCCTCAATGTCAACAAAACAAAGGAGATTGTCATCGACTGCAGGAAGTGTAAAAGAGAACATGGCCCTGTCTACATCAACAGGCCCAAATGTTCCTGATGGTGGGGTGAGTCCAGAACTAGGCGTCAGGGTTTGAGGATAAGGGGTAAACCTTTTAGGACTGAGATGAGGAGAAATTCCTTCACACAGAGGGTGGTGAATGTGTGGAATTCACTCCCACAGAAACTGGTCGAGGTCAAAACATTGTGATTTCAGGAAGGGTTGAGAGCTTCAAGTTTTTAGGAGTTCAGATCACCAATAACTTATCCTGGTCGTCTCTCTCTCTCTCTCTCTCTCTTCCCACCCGCCCCATGCTGACACTATAGTTAAAGCCCCACCAACACCTCTACTTTCTCAGAAGACGAAGGAAATTTGACATGTCAGCTACAACTCTCACCAACTTTTACAGATGCCCCATTGAAAGCATTCTTTCTGGTTGTATCACAGCTTGGTCTGGGCTCCTGCTCTGCCCAAGACTGCAAGGAACTACAAAGGGTTGTGAATGTAGCCCAATCCGTCACACAAACCAGCCTCCCATCCTCTGTCTACACTTCCCGCTGCCTCGGGGAAAAGCAGCCAGCATAATTAAAGATCCCACACACCCCGGACATTCTCTCTTCCACCTTCTTCCATCGGGAAAAAGATATAAAAGTCTGAGGTCACGTACCGACCGACTCAAGAACAGCTTCTTCCCTGCTGCTGTCAGACTTTTGAATGGACCTACATCACATTAAGTTGATCTTTCTCTACACCCTAGCTGTGACTTTAACACAACATTCTGCACTCTCTCCTTTCCTTCTCTATGAACAGTATGCTTTGTATAGTGCGCAGGAAACAATACTTTTCACTGTATCCCAGTACAAGTGATGATAATAAATCGGGTGTGTTCTGGTCCATTGACACAGACGTGGCCAACCCCATCAAACTGGCCAGGAATCCACCCCAGCCTCAGTGACATGAATGATAAAGTCCGAGGGTCCTCGCTGGACCCTGGAGACAGTAAGAAGTCTCACAACAACACACCGGGTTAAAGGCCAACGGGTTTATTTGGAATCACGAGCTTTTGGAGCGCTGTTTCTTCCTCGGGTGAGTCAACCTGCGGCGCTCCGAAAGCCCGTGATTCCAGATGAACCTGTTGGATTTTGACCTGTGAGACTCCTTCCTGGGCCCACCCCAGTCCAACGCCGGCATCTCCCAGCTCAATTGTTGGAGAGTGAGGACAGGCCCCCACTGGATGCTGAGTTATAGCGAGGGGATAATTTAATGCTGTCTCAATACTCAACTGAAAATCCTCCAGTTTTTCCAGTCCATACGAGTGGTAATCCTGCCTTGTTTAATCATTTTGCCCTCCCCCCTCTGGCGAATCCCCGCTTGCTGCATGTTTTCTTTCAAACTGACTGCAAGATTACTCACTGCTCCAGGGTCCGATCCGCACTGACGGCCCTCTGCGTCTCCATTTGAAGGTTTCGCTCTAAGTATCACCCGGACGAGGCTGGCAAGCGAAAACAGGAGGCAGACTATGGCCTGCGCACCCGCCTCAGTGTGTACTGTTACCTGATGGAGCACAGCTGGTTCGAAGGACTCTCTCTTGACATCGATAAAGCAAATATCATTATGAAGGCTTTAGACGCTGGTAAGTGTTGGCTGTTTTCTTATCGTCCATCTGTCTTTAGGGCAGCACAGTGGGTTAGCGCTGCTGCCTCACGGGGACCCGGGTTCAATCCCAGCGGCACAGTGACACAGTGGGTTAGCGCTGCTGCCTCACAGGGACCCGGGTTCAATCCCAGCGGCACGGTGACACAGTGGGTTAGCGCTGCTGTCTCACAGGGACCTGGGTTCAATCCCAGCGGCACAGTGACACAGTGGGTTAGCGCTGCTGCCTCACAGGGACCCGGGTTCAATCCCAGCGGCACGGTGACACAGTGGGTTAGCGCTGCTGTCTCACAGGGACCCGGGTTCAATCCCAGCGGCACGGTGACACAGTGGGTTAGCGCTGCTGTCTCACAGCGCCAGGGACCCGGGTTCAATTCCCGGTTTGGCTCATAGTCTGTGTAGAATTTGCACATTGTCCTCATGTCTGTGTGGGTTTTCTCCCACATGTGCAGGTTAGGTGGATTGGCCGCGCTAAATTGTCCCAGTAGTGTGTAGGTTGGATAGATTAGAAGGTGGATTAGATATGTACAGTAATGAGGTAAACCATGGTACGATTTGATGCTGACCCGGTGGGCTGAATGGCTTCCTCCTGCACTGTTGGGATTGTACGAATCTGAGGCTCATTGGGCCCACATCCCGTGAGGAAAATAACGGACATTCTCAGCAGATGTTCTCCCTCTGTCCGGCAGCTGTCATAAAGATGGAAGGCGGAACGGAAAACGATGTGAAGATCCTGGAGTTGGAGGACGAGGAGGAAAAGACGGAAAAGTTGGAGCTGGTGAAGAAGGAAGAGGGGCGCGTTCCGGACCCCGACAGGAAGCTGCCGGAGAAGGAGGAAGATGGCAAGAAGGTCACCCCGCTTCTCTATTCCCCTTGCTTTAGGGCTGGCGGGGTGGGGGGGGGGGGGGAGACGGCCTAGTGGGATTATCCCCAGACTGTTAATCCAGAATGTCAGCTAATGTTTCTGGGGACCCCGGGGTTCGAATCCCACCCACGGCAGACGGTGGAATTTGAGTTAATAAAAAAATATCTGGAATTAAGAATCTCCTGATGACCCATTGCCGGAAAAACCCATCTGGTTCCCTTTAGGGAAGGAAATCTGCCGTCCTTACCCCGGTCTGGCCTACATGTGACTCCAGAGTCACAGCAATGTGGGTGATCTGAGCTGCCCTCCAAGGGGTAACTAGGGATGGGTAATAAATGCTGGCCCAGCCGGAGACACCCGTGCCCCAGTTTACTGTGGCGCTCGCTGTGTCAGCGAAATAATAACAAAGTTTATTCGTGTCACAAGTAAGGCCTACGTTAACACTGCAATGAAACTCCTCTAATCTCCTCCCTTCACCAGGCAGAGAACAGTGGTCCGACGGAGGAAGAGAAGAAGGAGGAGAAGAAAGTGAAGGAGTCACCGGAGGATGAGGAGGAGGAGAAAGGAGAGGACGGCGAGGATAAGGATGAGGTTGGAGCGTCTGAGCCAGCCAAACAGAGCCCTGTGCCTCTGAAGGTGGGTGGTCCGGACCCTGTCGCTTTCTGTTGATCTGTTTTTTCCCCCCTCCCACCCCTCTCCCTCCCTGTTACTGGGTTCAATGCTGGAGTGGATGATGTTAAAATCCAGGCCAGAAACTCCAGGGAGTTTTATGAACATTTGAATTTGACATTGGGGGTGAGTATTGCACCCCCAGGTTCGATTCCAGTGACCCATCAGGGAGCTTCACACAAACAAACTTAATTCAAGAATGTGGTTTAAGATATAATGGAAAAGAATTGCTGTAATGTTTACCAATTACAAGAATGAGACATGGAGGATAGGAGCAGGAGGAGGCCACTCAGCCCATCGAGCCTGCTCCACCATCCATCACCATCATGGCTGATATCCCCATCCTGCTTTCTCCCCATAACCTTTGATCCCATTCCCCCCCAAGTGCTCTATCCAGCCGCCTGTTGAATACATTCAATGTTTTGGCATCAACTCCTTCCTGTGGGAATGAATTCCACAGGCTCACCAGGTGAAGAAATATCTCCTCACCTCCGTCCTAAATGGTCTACCCCCAATCCTCAGACTGTGACCCCCTGGTTCTGGACTTCCCCCACAATCGGAAACATCCTCCCTGCATCTACCCTGTCTAGAAGTGTTAGAATTTTCGGTACGGGGGCGTGTCTGTGCGCGGGGAGCGTTTTGGTTCGGGGGCGTGCCTGCGCGCGGGGAGCGTTTTGGTTCGGGGGCGTGCCTGCGCGCTGGGAGTGTTTTGGTTCAGGGGCGTGCCTGCGCGCGGGGAGAGTTTTGGTACGGGGGCGTGCCTGCGCGCGGGGAGCGTGTCGGTACGGGGGCGTGCCTGCGCGCGGGGAGCGTGTCGGTACGGGGGCGTGCCTGCGCGCGGGGAGCGTGTCGGTACGGGGGCGTGCCTGCGCGCGGGGAGCGTGTCGGTACGGGGGCGTGCCTGCGCGCTGGGAGCGTGTCGGTACGGGGGCGTGCCTGCGCGCGGGGAGAGTTTTGGTTCGGGGCGTGCCTGCGCGCGGGGAGAGTTTCGGTACGGGGGCGTGTCTGCGTGGGGAGCGTTTTGGTTCGGGGGCGTGCCTGCGCGCGGGGAGCGTTTTGGTTCGGGGGCGTGCCTGCGCGCGGGGAGCGTGTCGGTACGGGGGCGTGCCTGCGCGCAGGGAGCGTGTCGGTACGGGGGCGTGCCTGCGCGCAGGGAGTGTTTTGGTACGGGGGCGTGCCTGCGCGCGGGGAGTGTTTTGGTACGGGGGCGTGCCTGCGCGCGGGGAGTGTTTTGGTACGGGGGCGTGCCTGCGTGCGGGGAGCGTGTCGGTACGGGGGCGTGCCTGCGCGCGGGGAGTGTTTTGGTACGGGGGCGTGCCTGCGTGCGGGGAGCGTGTCGGTACGGGGGCGTGCCTGTGCGCGGGGAGCGTTTTGGTACGGGGGCGTGCCTGCGCGCGGGGAGCGTGTCGGTACGGGGGCGTGCCTGCGCGCGGGGAGCGTGTCGGTACGGGGGCGTGCCTGCGCGCGGGGAGCGTGTCGGTACGGGGGCGTGCCTGCGCGCGGGGAGCGTGTCGGTACGGGGGCGTGCCTGCGCGCGGGGAGAGTTTCGGTACGGGGGCGTGCCTGCGCGGGGAGCGTGTCGGTACGGGGGCGTGCCTGCGCGCGGGGAGCGTTTCGGTACGGGGGCGTGCCTGCGCGCGGGGAGAGTTTCGGTACGGGGGCGTGCCTGCGCGGGGAGCGTGTCGGTACGGGGGCGTGCCTGCGCGCGGGGAGAGTTTCAGTACGGGGGCGTGCCTGCGCGGGGAGCGTGTCGGTACGGGGGCGTGCCTGCGCGCGGGGAGAGTTTCGGTACGGGGGCGTGCCTGCGCGGGGAGCGTGTCGGTACGGGGGCGTGCCTGCGCGCGGGGAGCGTTTCGGTACGGGGGCGTGCCTGCGCGCGGGGAGAGTTTCGGTACGGGGGCGTGCCTGCGCGGGGAGCGTGTCGGTACGGGGGCGTGCCTGCGCGCGGGGAGCGTTTCGGTACGGGGGCGTGCCTGCGTGCGGGGAGAGTTTCGGTACGGGGGCGTGCCTGCGCGCGGGGAGAGTTTCGGTACGGGGGCGTGCCTGCGCGCGGGGAGCGTGTCGGTACGGGGGCGTGCCTGCGCGCGGGGAGCGTGTCTGAGTGACGGTCTTTTCCGTGTTCTAGGCTGTAAAGAAACGGAAGCGGAAGCGCAGCGGTGATGATAGTTACGATGAGGATGATGCCACAGCGTCCGACTCGGAATCTGAGCCTGATACGGTCGCCCCTGCGGTGGAGAAGATGGAGGAAGAGGATTCAGGTAAAGCAGTGTTTCAGTTTCACACTGCCGTGTTCCTGCTCTGAGAATGAGGGAGGGAATCTGTAAACCAGCCCTGACTGTAGTCGTCCTGTCTGACTCTGATCCATCTACACGTGGCATTGAAATCCTTTCACTGTCTCCGTGAACAGCTCCAGTACAGAGGGAGTGCTGCACTGTAGTCACTATCCCTGCCACCCAGTAGCTGTTTGTCCTGTGTTTAAATCTGTCTCGCTGTGCCTTGGGGCCAGACGGGAGGAGTGATTAATGACCGTGTGATACAGGTTAGAACACAGGGTCCAGCAGTACCTGAAGAACCAGCTGTCTTCTTCCTGCTCCCGGTGCTGGTATTCACTCTTTACTCTGAGCTCTCTAGCCCGGCTTTCTCTGGAACCTGGAAAGGCCTGTTCCTGCGTTTCAGGTTCGGCACCCTGTGAAACCGGAGTGGCCGCAGGAAGAGGAATGAACTCAGCAGACTGGCACAAGGAGCTGTCTCGTTCCTGTGGGATCACACAATTGGATAGGGTGTCGGGGACAGAGCGTCCTGCCTGCCCCAGCCTCAGGAGAGACCCTTTTTTAAAAAAATTCTTTATCCATCCATGGGACATGGGTGTCTCTGGCTGGGTCCAGCATTTATTACCCATCCCTAGTTATCCCTTGGAGGGGCAGTTAACGGTCACCCACATTGCTGTGGCTCTGGAGTCACGTGTAGGCCAGACCGGGGTAAGGACGGCAGATTTCCTTCCCTAAAGGGAACCCAGATGGGTTTTTCCGACAATGGGTCATCAGGAGATTCTTAATTCCAAATATTTTTTATTGAATTCAAATTCCACCGTCTGCCGTGGGTGGGATTTGAACCCGGGTCCCCCAAAACATTAGCTGAGTTTCTGGATTAATAGTTGGGGATAATCCCACTGGGCCATCACCTTCCCTGGTTAACGGGCTGTTTTCCCCCACTTCCAAAAGGCAGGAGAGAGTGTGGGGTACAGGGGAGTTGTGTCTGCATTATTGACCCCCCTTTGGGGTTGATTCCACCCCCCCGGATCTGTCTTTGGGCAGTGAGGGGAGAATCGCAGGACTGAGCAGTCGCTCGTCCATCTTCATTCCATTTACAAACGTGTGTACAAAACATACAGATTTGGTAGGCCACTCAGCCCCTCGAACCATTCGATCTGATTTAACCCACTGTGCTACCCTACCACCCCAACAACACTCCTGCATCCAGTCTGTCCAACCCCATCAGAATTTTATACATTTGGATGAAGTGTACCCACTATTTTTAATCCCAGTGAACAGAGGCCCGGTTGAACCAACGTCTCCTCGTATGACAATCTCACCACCCCAGGAATCAGTCTGGTAAGCCTTTGCTGCACTCCCTCTGCCCTCCTTCCTCAGATAAGGCAAGCTAAAGCCCACACAGTCCTGCAGGAGTGGTCTGACCAGGGCTCTGTACAGCTGTAGGAAGATATCCTTACTCCTCTACTCAAATCCTCTCTCAGTGAACATATCGTTTGTCTTCCTAACTGCTATATCTGTACACTTGCTTTCATTAACTGGTGCTCTCAGACACCCAGGTCCCTCTGTACATCAACATTTCTCAGTCTGTCACCAATTAAACAATACTGTTTTATAAATATAACTGTTAATGTTTCTGTTCTCTCTCCGTACTGATACAGGGAAAGCAAAGGGAGAGGATGACAAGATGCAGAAAGAAGGTAAATCCCTCTTTAAGGACAGGTGACACAGTGGGTTAGCGCTGCTGCCTCACAGCGCCAGGGACCCAGGTTCAATCCCAGTGGCACGGTGACACAGTGGGTTAGCGCTGCTGTCTCACAGCGCCAGGGACCTGGGTTCAATCCCAGCAGCACGGTGACACAATGGGTTAGCGCTGCTGCCTCACAGCGCCAGCGACCCGGGTTCAATCCCAGTGGCACGGTGACACAGTGGGTTAGCGCTGCTGTCTCACAGCGCCAGGGACCCGGATGTGATTCTCGGCTTGGGTCACTGTCTGTGTGGAGTCTGCACATTCTCCCCATGTCTGTGTGGGTTTTCTCCGGATGCTCTGGTTTCCTCCCACAGTCCAAAGATGTACGGGTTAGGGTGGATTGACCATGCTAAATTGCCCCTTAGTGTCCGTGAACAGGCGCTGGAGTGTGGCGACTGGAGGATTTTCACAGTAACTTCATTGCAGTGTTAATGTAAGCCTACCTGTGATTGATAAATGAGCTTGTGTTGAATGCCACGTGAGGTTCCCTGATAGCTCGTGTGGAAGGTGCTGCCTGGCTAGTATTAGAATCCAGCTCAGAAACTCCAAGGTAGTTTCTGAAGTCAGCCCTGACCATAAGTTTTGTACTTTGAATTTAGCCAGGGTAAGCGTGAGATGTTTCACTTCGGATGTGATTCAAATGACCCACTCGGGAGCTTTTACCAAACAACATTTATTTAAGAATATAGTTAACACGTATAGTAAGAAAATCAGCAAGAACGTTTAGCCTCTAGCTAGCAAAAGCCACCAACAGCAAAATGTTTAGTAGCAGAAAGTAAGAAAGTCTGCTTGCAAATTAGCCAGCAGAACTTCTCACACCAGAGAGAGAGAGAGAGAGACACAGACACTGCTGTTAGTCTGATTCCACACACCTTCTAACAAGCCAGCAGCCAAAACTGAACTTAAAAACTCCTGTGAGAGAAAGAAAAAGGTTCCACTCGACCTGACAATCAATCAATCTCTCCCCACCATCCCCCCCACCGAACAATTCCAAAAGGTCATAAAACTCCCAGAAAGTGCATTAGGCCCAGATTAAACATAAACCAAACCCCATTTAAACCATTGAAGCAGCAATAGCAGGAACATCTAATACAACAGCCGGTGCCACAACATGGGAAAAAAAAAGCTGCTTAGAACGGCAGAGAGCATGATTAAAAATAAATTCTTTCAAGGCACAGTAGCGTCATAGTTCCAGCAACAGACAGCCTTCACTCTGGATGCAGCTCAGAGATTAAACTGTTCAAATCACAGCCACGGTGACGGAAATGAACCTGCAGACTCTGGGTTAGGAAGTGGGATGGGGAAAGGCGACCAGAAACTGTTTCTGTTAAAGAGCTAATACCTTTCTGATGCTGCACAGATGAACTGAAGCCAGAGAAGAAGGAAGAGGAGAAGCAGAAGGAAAAACCCAAGGAAGAGAAGAAAGACAAGGAGAAAGAGATGGAGATCACACCCAAACCTCGGCCGCTCCACAAAACCTGCTCCCTGTTCATGAGAAGCATCGCTCCCAATATCTCAAAGGCAGAGATCATTGCGGTGAGCTTAACATCACTGGATCGAGCTGACCAGGATTAATACTGACCCTCTGACAGGGTTAGATACAGAGTAAAGCTCCCTCTACACTGTCCCCCATCAAACACTCCCAGGACAGGTACAGCACGGGGTTAGATACAGAGTAAAGCTCCCTCTACACTGTCCCCCCCATCAAACACTCCCAGGACAGGTACAGCACGGGGTTAGATACAGAGTAAAGCTCCCTCTACACTGTCCCCCCATCAAACACTCCCAGGACAGGTACAGCACAGGGTTAGATACAGAGTAAAGCTCCCTCTACACTGTCCCCCCCATCAAACACTCCGAGGACAGGTACAGCACAGGGTTAGGTACAGAGTAAAGCTCCCTCTACACTGTCCCCCCATCAAACACTCCCAGGACAGGTACAGCACAGGGTTAGATACAGAGTAAAGCTCCCTCTACACTGTCCCCCCATCAAACACTCCCAGGACAGGTACAGCACAGGGTTAGATACAGAGTAAAGCTCCCTGTACACTGTCCCCCCCATCAAACACTCCCAGGACAGGTACAGCACGGGGTTAGATACAGAGTAAAGCTCCCTCTACACTGTCCCCCATCAAACACTCCCAGGACAGGTACAGCACGGGGTTAGATACAGAGTAAAGCTCCCTCTACACTGTCCCCATCAAACACTCCCAGGACAGGTACAGCACGGGGTTAGATACAGAGTAAAACTCCCTCTACACTGTCCCCATCAAACACTCCCAGGACAGGTACAGCACGGGGTTAGATACAGAGTAAAGCTCCCTCTACACTGTCCCCATCAAACACTCCCAGGACAGGTACAGCACGGGGTTAGATACAGAGTAAAGCTCCCTCTACACTGTCCCCCCATCAAACACTCCCAGGACAGGTACAGCACGGGGTTAGATACAGAGTAAAGCTCCCTCTACACTGTCCCCATCAAACACTCCCAGGACAGGTACAGCACGGGGTTAGATACAGAGTAAAGCTCCCTCTACACTGTCCCCCCATCAAACACTCCCAGGACAGGTACAGCACGGGGTTAGATACAGAGTAAAGCTCCCTCTACACTGTCCCCATCAAACACTCCCAGGACAGGTACAGCACGGGGTTAGATACAGAGTAAAGCTCCCTCTACACTGTCCCCCCATCAAACACTCCCAGGACAGGTACAGCACGGGGTTAGATACAGAGTAAAGCTCCCTCTACACTGTCCCCCCATCAAACACTCCCAGGACAGGTACAGCACGGGGTTAGATACAGAGTAAAGCTCCCTCTACACTGTCCCCCCATCAAACACTCCCAGGACAGGTACAGCACGGGGTTAGATACAGAGTAAAACTCCCTCTACACTGTCCCCATCAAACACTCCCAGGACAGGTACAGCACGGGGTTAGATACAGAGTAAAGCTCCCTCTACACTGTCCCCATCAAACACTCCCAGGACAGGTACAGCACGGGGTTAGATACAGAGTAAAGCTCCCTCTACACTGTCCCCCATCAAACACTCCCAGGACAGGAACAGCACGGGGTTAGATACAGAGTAAAGCTCCCTCTACACTGTCCCCCATCAAACACTCCCAGGACAGGTACAGCACGGGGTTAGATACAGAGTAAAGCTCCCTCTACACTGTCCCCCCCATCAAACACTCCCAGGACAGGGACAGCACGGGGTTAGATACAGAGTAAAGCTCCCTCTACACTGTCCCCCCCATCAAACACTCCCAGGACAGGTACAGCACGGGGTTAGATACAGAGTAAAGCTCCCTCTACACTGTCCCCCCATCAAACACTCCCAGGACAGGTACAGCACGGGGTTAGATACAGAGTAAAGCTCCCTCTACACTGTCCCCCCCATCAAACACTCCCAGGACAGGTACAGCACGGGGTTAGATACAGAGTAAAGCTCCCTCTACATCGCTCCTTTTGCTGTATTTTTGTGGTATCAACAATTTTGTTATGTTCTGTTGATAAACCCAATAAGCTGAAATTATCTATAGATGTTGCCGAGGATTGGTGTTTATTGACAGGAGTAGCTGTCTGCTGATCCTCCTGCTTACAGTGCTGCAGTTTGCAGTGTCTTACCCCCTCACGTACCTCTCTTCACACTTCCCCTTGTTGACTTCCATCTGCCATGTTTCTGTCCTTTCACTTTTCTCTCTGCAGACTTGATGGGCTGAATGGCCTCTTTCTGCACTGTAGGGACTCTGTCGTTGTATCATTCTGTGGGCAGCACAGTGGGTTAGCACTGCTGCCTCACAGCACCAGGATCCCAGGTTCGAATCCCGGCTTGTGTCATTGTCCGTGTGGAGTCTGCACATTCTCCCCGTGTCTGCGTGGGTTTCCTCCGGGTGCTCCAGTTCCCTCCCACAGTCTGAAAGACGTGCTGGTTAGGGTGCATTGGGCTGTGCTAAATTCTCCCTCAGTGTAACCCGAACAGGAGCTGGAGTGTGGGCGACTAGGGGATTTTCACAGTAACTTCATTGCAGTGTTAATGTAAGCCTACGTGTGACACTGATAAATGATCATGGCTGCATCGCTGTTCGTTCCTTTGCCAAGTTACAGAGCAGTTCCCAGTGCAGCTTCCTGCGAGTTTAGTTTATTTCTCAATGTTGATAAGATTGACCATGGGGTTTCCGATTGGGAAACACTGTGAGAGATAATCTCCAGTCTCTTTCCTGTCACTACGATAACAGGATCTTGGCGATGTCTGCCTGCCAAGGCTGTGGTTTCGTTCGTATCAGTCACTGCATTTCTTTTCCTTCTCCGCAGCTTTGCAAAAGGTTTCCTGGCTTCATGAGAGTGGCCTTATCGGATCCACAGCCGGAACGCAGGTAATTCACGCACAGTCTGAGCTGTATCTGACTCAGCACCAGCACTGACCCTCTGACAGTGCGGCGCTCCCTCGGCGCTGACCCTCTGACAGTGCGGCGCTCCCTCGGCACTGACCCTCTGACAGTGCGGCGCTCCCTCAGCACTGACCCTCTGACAGTGCGGCGCTCCCTCAGCACTGACCCTCTGACAGCGTGGCGCTCCCTCAGCACTGACCCTCTGACAGTGCGGCACTCCCTCAGCACTGACCCTCTGACAGCGCGGCGCTCCCTCAGCACTGACCCTCTGACAGCGCGGCGCTCCCTCAGCACTGACCCTCTGACAGCGTGGCGCTCCCTCAGCACTGACCCTCTGACAGCGTGGCGCTCCCTCAGCACTGACCCTCTGACAGCGTGGCGCTCCCTCAGCACTGACCCTCTGACAGTGTGGCGCTGACCCTCTGACAGCGCGGTGCTCCCTCGGCACTGACCCTCTGACAGCGTGGCGCTCCCTCAGCACTGACCCTCTGACAGTGCGGCGCTCCCTCAGCACTGACCCTCTGACAGCGTGGCGCTCCCTCAGCACTGACCCTCTGACAGCGTGGCGCTCCCTCAGCACTGACCCTCTGACAGTGCGGCACTCCCTCAGCACTGACCCTCTGACAGTGCGGCGCTCCCTCAGCACTGACCCTCTGACAGTGCGGCGCTCCCTCAGCACTGACCCTCTGACAGCGCGGCGCTCCCTCAGCACTGACCCTCTGACAGCGCGGCGCTCCCTCAGCACTGCCCCTCTGACAGCGCGGCGCTCCCTCAGCACTGCCCCTCTGACAGCGCGGCGCTCCCTCAGCACTGCCCCTCTGACAGCGCGGCGCTCCCTCAGCACTGCCCCTCTGACAGCGCGGCGCTCCCTCAGCACTGCCCCTCTGACAGCGCGGCGCTCCCTCAGCACTGCCCCTCTGACAGCGCGGCGCTCCCTCAGCACTGACCCTCTGACAGCGCGGCGCTCCCTCAGCACTGACCCTCTGACAGCGCGGCGCTCCCTCAGCACTGACCCTCTGACAGTGCGGCGCTGACCCTCTGACAGTGCGGCGCTCCCTCAGCACTGACCCTCTGACAGTGCGGCGCTCCCTCGGCGCTGACCCTCTGACAGTGCGGCACTCCCTCAGTACTGACCCTCTGACAGTGCAGCACTCCCTCAGCACTGACCCTCTGACAGTGCAGCACTCCCTCAGCACTGACCCTCTGACAGTGCGGCGCTCCCTCAGCACTGACCCTCTGACAGTGCGGCGCTCCCTCAGCACTGACCCTCTGACAGTGCGGCACTCCCTCAGCGCTGACCCTCTGACAGTGCGGCGCTCCCTCGGCGCTGACCCTCTGACAGTGCGGCGTTGTGGTATGCGATGTCTTGCGGACAGTGGTCAGTTGTGGAGGGTTAGAATTACAGGGAACGATTTAAATCTTGTATCAGGTGGAAACAGTCCTCCCAGCACACTGCACTGACCGGACACCACCTGGCACACTGTAATACCATGGTTCGGTCCTGAGCTGCTCACATGGTGCTTGGACCAGCCTATAAAAGCAGGAGGTATGAGAGAGTGTGAGAATAACCCGTACACCAGGAGGATATTCTCCATTCAGTGGGTAGATGTGTGTGAAATTAGCTGAGTGACATGTCCTGCTGATTTGGTTCCCACTGTGTTTACTGAGGGTGCTAAAAGATTTCCCTTTTGTTCCGTTTGCTAGATTTTATCGCAGAGCCTGGGTCACCTTCGATCGCAGTGTCAACATCAAAGAAATCTGTTGGAACCTGCAGAACATCAGAGTAAGTCCCTCTCTGGCACGCTCACACACTCTCACACACACCCCCCTGCTCTCTCATCAGAACATCAGAGTAAGTCCCTCTCGGGCGCAAACACACACACACACACACACACACACACACTCTCACACTCCCCTGCTCTCTAATCAGAACATCAGTGTAAGCAGCAGCAAACACACACATATATACCCCCGCGCTCTGATCAGTTCTGGGTTGCTCACTGAGTCCAGAGACTGAGAGTTTACTTCATAGAATCCTCACAGTGTGGAAGGAGGCAATTCGGCCCATCGAGTCTGCACCGACCTCAGTCCCACCCAGGCCCTATCCCTCTTACCTATGTTTTACCCTGCTAATCCCCCTGATACTAAGGGACAATTTAGCATGGCCAATCCATCTAACCTGCACATCTTTGGACACTAAGGGGCAATTTAGCATGGCCAATCCACCCTAACCTACACATCTCTGGAGTGTGGGAGGAAACCGGAGCATCTGGAGGAAACCCACACAGACACGGGGAGAATGTGCAAACTCCGCGCAGACAGCGATTTGAGTCGGGAATTGAACCTGGGTCACCGGCACTGTGAGACAGCAGTGCTAACCCTCTGTGTCACCATGCTGCAGGGAATCGAACCTGGGTCACCAGTGCTGTGAGACAGCAGTGCTAACCCTCTGTGTCACCGTGCTGCAGGGAATCGAACCTGGGTCACCAGTGCTGTGAGACAGCAGTGCTAACCCTCTGTGTCACCGTGCTGCAGGGAATCGAACCTGGGTCACCAGTGCTGTGAGACAGCAGTGCTAACCCTCTGTGTCACCGTGCTGCAGGGAATCGAACCTGGGTCACCAGTGCTGTGAGACAGCAGTGCTAACCCTCTGTGTCACCGTGCTGCAGGGAATTGAACCTGGGTCACCAGCACTGTGAGACAGCAGTGCTAACCCTCTGTGCCGCAGTGCTAACCCTCTGTGTCACCGTGCTGCAGGGAATCGAACCTGGGTCACCAGTGCTGTGAGACAGCAGTGCTAACCCTCTGTGTCACCATGCTGCAGGGAATCGAACCTGGGTCACCAGTGCTGTGAGACAGCAGTGCTAACCCTCTGTGTCACCATGCTGCAGGGAATCGAACCTGGGTCACCAGTGCTGTGAGACAGCAGTGCTAACTCTCTGTGCCGCCGTGCTGCAGGGAATCGAACCTGGGTCACCAGTGCTGTGAGACAGCAGTGCTAACTCTCTGTGCCACCGTACTGCAGGGAATCGAACCTGGGTCACCGGCACTGTGAGACAGCAGTGCTAACTCTCTGTGTCACCGTGCTGCAGGGAATCGAACCTGGGTCACCAGTGCTGTGAGACAGCAGTGCTAACCCTCTGTGTCACCATGCTGCAGGGAATCGAACCTGGGTCACCGGCACTGTGAGACAGCAGTGCTAACCCTCTGTGTCACTGTGCTGCGGGGAATCGAACCTGGGTCACCGGCACTGTGAGACAGCAGTGCTAACCCTCTGTGCCACCATGCTGCGGGGAATCGAACCTGGGTCACCAGTGCTGTGAGACAGCAGTGCTAACCCTCTGTGCCGCTGTGCTGCGCACATTCCAGAACCAGGGGACACAGATTCAGGATAAGCGGCAGTAGGTGTAGAGGGGACAGGAGGAAGCACTTTATTTACACAGAGGGTGGTGGGTGTCTGGAACTCACTGCCTGAGTTTGTGGTGCAGGCAGAGACACTAAATTCCCTTAAAAAGTACCTGGATCTGCACCTTCAGTGCAGGGCTATGGGCCAGGTACAGGAAGGTGGGATTAGAAAGGGCACCTGGTGTCCTTGGGCTGGCACAGGCAAGATGAGCCAAATGGCCTCCTGCTGTAATTTGTCTATGGTTTCAATGATTTGAGGTTTATTTGCCCCTTTCTCGAGAGAATTTTGCTCTATTTATCCCAGGTCTGGCTGAGTTTGAGGAGGAATTCGCGGGGAGGGGGTACATGGACAATAGGAGCAGGGTAGACCATTCGGCCCCTCACGTCTGCTGCACCACTCAGTATGATAATGACTGATCCTCTACGAAATGCCACACTCCCGTGCTGTCCCCATATCACTTGATCTATTTGCAATCTAGCAATCTATCTGCTTCCTTCTTCCTGCATGGTGAATTCTATAGGTTCACCACCCTCTGAGTGAAGAAGTATCATCTCCTCTCAGTCCTAAATGGTCTGTCCCTTATCGAGACTGTGTCCCCTTGTTCTCGACCCCCAACCCCCTTCCCCAGTGAGGGCTAAAAATGTCCCTGTGTTATCTGTGGGTAGCTCACATTTTCTTCCTTCTGTTCTGGGCAGTCTGTCCATTAATTAATTCCCAGAGTCCTTATTAATCCATCATCGTACTCTGAATTGCCAATGCTTAACGACTCCCTGTATCGGAGCTGGGGAACTTGCCCCCTCAGGTACTGTGGGAGAATGTGGGACTCGCTCCCACGGGGGGAGTGGGGGAGAATGTGGGACTCGCTCCCACGGGGGGAGTGGGGAGAATGTGGGACTCGCTCCCACGGGGGGAGTGGGGAGAATGTGGGACTCGCTCCCACGGGGGAGTGGGGGAGAATGTGGGACTCGCTCCCACGGGGGGAGTGGGGAGAATGTGGGACTCGCTCCCACGGGGGGAGTGGGGAGAATGTGGGACTCGCTCCCACGGGGAGTGGGGAGAATGTGGGACTCGCTCCCACGGGGAGTGGGGGAGAATGTGGGACTCACTCCCACGGGGAGTGGGGGAGAATGTGGGACTCGCTCCCACGGGGAGTGGGGAGAATGTGGGACTCGCTCCCACGGGGGAGTGGGGAGAATGTGGGACTCACTCCCACAGGGAGTGGGGAGAATGTGGGACTCACTCCCACAGGGAGTGGGGGAGAATGTGGGACTCGCTCCCACGGGGAGCGGGGGAGAATGTGGGACTCGCTCCCACAGGGAGTGGGGGAGAATGTGGGACTCACTCCCATGGGGAGTGGACGAGGTGAATAGTATTGAGATGTTTAAGGGGGGAAGCTGGATAAACTGGTGAGGGAGAAAGGAATGGAAGGATAGGGTGATGGGATGAGAGATGGAGGAGGGGCAGCAGTACAGATCAGAGGGGCCGAATGGCAGTGTTTATTATGCGACGCGTGGTCTAATGTGACTGACTGTGCCTGTACAGCTGAGAGACTGTGAGCTGAGTCCAGTGGTGAACAGGGATCTAGCTCGCCGAGTACGCAGCATTAACGGGATTACGCAGCACAAGCAGATCGTCCGTAACGATATCAAACTGGCAGCTAAACTGATCCACTCTCTGGATGACCGATCGCAGCTGTGGTCATCGGAAACCGTCAACGAGGATGGCAGAGTTGAGGTGAGTGTCACAGCGGTTACCTCCGCTTGGCAGAGTTGCACGTATTGTCACGTTAAGCACGCAGGTTTTCCACCGTCTCTCTGAACTGTAACCGGCTGTATTCAAACTTTAAACACTTTCCAAACATCCCAGTTTAATGAGACAGAAAAGGAGAATATTTCAATTATTACTCTATTTCACACTCCCAGTACCAACTCCAACACAGTTACAACTCATTAACTCTTTACTGAACTTTTAACACTAACTCAACCCCCCTCCGAGCCACTTGCCCTCCCAACTGGGAAAGATATCGGCCATTCCTTCGCAGTGGCTGGGTCAAAATCCTGGAAATCCCTCCCTAACCTACAGAACGCGGACTGCAGGTACACAGGTCACTGAAAGTGCCAAAGCAAAGGACAAAGAAAATTCCAGCACAGGAACAGGCCCTTCGGCCCCTCCATGCCTGCACCGACCATGCTGCCCCCGACTGAACTAAAACCCCTACCGTTCCGGGGACCATATCCCTCTATTCCCATCCTATTCATGGATTTGTCCAGCAGCCCCTTAAAACTCACTACCGTATCCGCTTCCACTCCTCCCCCCGGCAGTGAGTTCCAGGCACCCACCCCCCTCTGTGTAAAAAATCTGCCTCGTACATCTCCTTTAAACCTTGCCCCTCACACCTTAAACCTGTGCCCCCCCAGTAACTGACTCTTCCACCCTGGGGAAAAGCTTCTGACTATCCACTCTGTCCATGCCTCTCATAATCTTGTAGATTTCTATCAGGTCTCCCCTCAACCTCCGTCGCTCCAGTGAGAACAAACCAAGTTTCTCCAACCTCTCCTCATAGCTAATGCCCTCCATACCAGGGGCAACATCCTGGTAAATCTTTTCTGTACCCTCTCCAAAGCATCCACATCCTTCTGGTAGTGTGGAGACCAGAATTGAACACCATATTCCAAGTGTGGCAAAATCATACATTAAAGTTATTGAATCTTGCAACACCAAATGTCACTCTGGCCCTTCGGCCCATTACAGCACGGGGACGGGCCCTTCGGCCCGTTACAGCACGGGGACGGGCCCTTCGGCCCGTTACAGCACGGGGACGGGCCCTTCGGCCCGTTACAGCACGGGGACGGGCCCGTCGGCCCACAGTGCTGTGCAAAACGTGAGGCCAAATTAAACCCATCCCTTCTGCCTGCCCATGCTCCGTATCCCTCTGTTCCTCGCGTATCCATGTATTTATCTAAAAGCCCCGTAAACACCCCGATTGTATCTGCCTCCACCACCATCCCTGGCAGCGTGTTCCAGACACCCACCACTCTGTGTTTAAAAAAACATTCCCCTCACATCCCCTTTGAACTCCGCCCAGTATTCGACATTTCAACTCTGGGAAAAGGATTCTGGCTCTCAACCCTGGCTGTGCCTCTCAAAATTTTACATTCTCCTGTCCGGTCTACCCTCAGCCTCTGCCGATCCAGAGAAAACAACCCTTGTTTGTCCAGTCTGTCCTTTAGAGTTCATACCCTTTAAACCCTATCCCGGTAAAGCTCTCTCTCGAAAGCCCCACTGTAATGTCGGGACCTGAATTGTACGCGATACTCTATACGTGTGTCCGAAACAAACCGTTTGCGATTGCCCCTCATTCCCAAACGCTTGTCTTGTTGGTTCACAGAACCTGTCATCTCAGAACCCCATCTTAAAGAACATCACAGATTATCTGATTGAAGAGGTGAGTGCGGAGGAAGAGGAGTTAATGGGGAATGCCACGGATATGAATGATGACACGCCAAAGGAGGGAAATCCGGAGGTCAACATTGAGAGGGACGAGAAGCTGATAAAGGTACGAGCTGTCACCATGGAGAAACATACTGGTGGGAACGGGTCTGTCTCTGTATAACACTGGGGTACGGTACTGGTGGGGATGGGTCTGTCTCTGTATAACACTGGGGTACGGTACTGGTGGGGATGGGTCTGTCTCTGTATAACATTGGGGTACAGTACTGGTGGGGACGGGTCTGTCTCTGTATAACACTGGGGTACAGTACTGGTGGGGACGGGTCTGTCGCTGTATAACACTGGGGTACAGTACTGGTGGGGACGGGTCTGTCTCTGTATAACACTGGGGTACAGTACTGGTGGGGACGGGTCTGTCGCTGTATCACACTGGGGTACAGTACTGGTGGGGACGGGTCTGTCGCTGTATCACACTGGGGTACAGTACTGGTGGGGACGGGTCTGTCGCTGTATAACACTGGGGTACGGTACTGGTGGGGACGGGTCTGTCGCTGTGATATTGGTTCTGTCGCAGTGAGGACACCTTTAGTACATTTGTTTAAGGGATGTCCCCGGGCTGTCCAGCCCCCTGGGAGAGGTGGATAAATGATGTGTGCTGGACGCATCTCTGTAATGACTGTGTGATGTACAGGTTCTGGACAAGCTCCTGCTTTACTTACGCATCGTACATTCCATCGACTACTACAATACCTGTGAATACCCGAATGAGGATGAGATGCCGAACCGGTGTGGGATTGTACACGTTCGAGGACCCCTTCCTCCGAACCGAGTCTCTCAGCACGAGGGTAAGTATCGGAATATAGAGGGTAGGACAAGGCCATTCAGCCCATCGAGCTGTAATGTTTACCGATTACAAGAATGAAACGTAGAGGATAGGAGCAGGAGGAGGCCACTCAGCCCATCGAGCCTGCTCCATCATCCATCACCATCATGGCTGATATCCCCATCCTGCTTTGTCCCCATAACCTCTGACCCCATTCACCCCCAAGTGCTCTATCCAGCCGCCTCTTGAATACATTCAATGTTTTGACATCAACTCCTTCCTGTGGGAATGAATTCCACAGGCTCACTGGGTGAAGAAATGTCTCCTCACCTCTGTCCTAAATGGTCTACCCCCAATCCTGGTTCTGGACTCCCCCCACCATCGGGAACACCACCCCCCCCGCCCCCCGCTGCACCTACCCTGAAGGTGGTGTAAGTAAACATCAGTGGGACTGATTTTCTAAATTAATTTACAGGTTGTGGGGGTCGCTGGCTAAACCAGCATTTATCACCCACCCTTAATTACCCCTGGAGAGGGGGGGGTGGTGTGAGCTGTCTTCTCAAACCACTGCAGCCCCTGAGGTGTAGGTACACTCACCGTGCTGTTAGGGAGGGGAGGGGTTACACCCACAGTGCCGTTAGGGAGGGGAGGGGTTACACCCACAGTGCCGTTAGGGAGGGGAGGGGTTACACCCACAGTGCTGTTAGGGAGGGGGGGGGTTACACCCACAGTGCTGTTAGGGAGGGGGGGCGGGTTACACCCACAGTGCCGTTAGGGAGGGGGGGGGTTACACCCACAGTGCCGTTAGGGAGGGGAGGGGTTACACCCACAGTGCCGTTAGGGAGGGGGGGGGGGTTACACCCACAGTGCCGTTAGGGAGGGGAGGGGTTACACCCACAGTGCTGTTAGGGAGGGGGGGGGGGTTACACCCACAGTGCTGTTAGGGAGGGGGGCGGGTTACACCCACAGTGCCGTTAGGGAGGGGGGCGGGTTACACCCACAGTGCCGTTAGGGAGGGGGGCGGGTTACACCCACAGTGCCGTTAGGGAGGGGGGCGGGTTACACCCACAGTGCCGTTAGGGAGGGGGGCGGGTTACACCCACAGTGCCGTTAGGGAGGGGGGGGGGTTACACCCACAGTGCCGTTAGGGAGGGGGGGGGGTTACACCCACAGTGCCGTTAGGGAGGGGGGGGGTTACACCCACAGTGCCGTTAGGGAGGGGGCGGGTTACACCCACAGTGCCGTTAGGGAGGGGAGGGGTTACACCCACAGTGCCGTTAGGGAGGGGGGCGGGTTACACCCACAGTGCCGTTAGGGAGGGGGCGGGTTACACCCACAGTGCTGTTAGGGAGGGGGCGGGTTACACCCACAGTGCCGTTAGGGAGGGAGTTCCAGGATTTTGACCCAGTGACAGTGAAGGAACAGCTGATATATTTCCCAGTCAGCACGGTAGTGACTCAGAGGGGAACCTCTGGGTGGGGGGTGTTCCCAGGTATCTGCCGCCCTTGTCCCTCTGGATGGGAGAGGTGGGGGGTTTGGAAGGTTCTGTCTAAGGAGCCTTGGTGAGTCGCTGCAGTGCATCTTGTAGATGGTACACACGGCTGTTACTGAGTGTCGGTGGTGGAGGGAGTGAGTGTTTGTGGATGGGGGGCCGGGGCTGCTTTGTCCTGGATGGTGTCGAGCTTCTCGAGTGTTGTTGGAGCCACACCCATCCAGGCAAGTGGGGAGTATTCCATCACACTCCTGACTTGTGTCTTGTAGATGGTGGACAGGCCTTAGGCTAAAGGGACGATCGTTTAAAACAGAGATGGGGAGGGATTTCTTCAGCCAGGGAGTGGGGAATGTGTGGAAGTCTTTGCCTCAGAAGGCTGTGGAGGGCCAGGTCATTGAGTGTCTTTAAGACAAAGATAGATAGGTTCCTGATTAATAAGAGGATCAGAGGTTAATGGGGAAAAGGCAGGAGGATGGGGATGAGAAAAATATCAGCCATGATTGAATGGGGGAGCAAACTCGATGGGCTGAGTGGCCTCACTCTGCTCCTGTGTCTTATGGTGGACAGGCTTTGGGGAGTCAGGAGGTGAGTTACTCACTGCAGGATTCCCAGCCTCTGACCTGCTGTTGTAGCCACAGTATTTATCTGGCTGAGTCCAGTTCAGTTTCTGGTCAATGATAACCCCCAGGATTTTGATAGTGGGGGGGATTCAGTGATGGTAACCCCCCCCCCCCCCCCCACCCGGGTGTTGATAATGGGGGGGGGGATTCAGTGATGGTAACCACCCCCCCCCCCCCCCCCCCCAAACCCGGGTGTTGATAAGGGGGGGGGGATTCAATGATGGTAACCCCCCCCTCCCCCCCGGGTGTTGATAATGGGGGGGATTCAATGATGGTAACCCCCCCCCCCGGGTGTTGATGGTACTGGACCTTGTGAGAGGGATTGGTTAGTAATATCTGGGTGTACGTTTGTGTTTAGTTGCAGAGTGGCAGAAGCTGTTTGAGGAGAAGCTGACTCCTCTGTTCAGCATGCGGGAATGTCTCTCTGAAGAGGATGCAGCAAAGATGGGCAAGAAAGATCCTGAGCAGGAAGTGGAGAAGTTTATTCTGGCCAACACACAGGAACTTGCCAAGGACAAGTGGCTGTGCCCCCTGAGTGGGAAGAAGTTCAAGGTGAGCGAACATCCCATCCCGATTATCGGAATTGGATTGGAAAACAGGCGCCGTTTAAATGTAGTTTATAATCTCAGTCTGACTCGTTCAGTCTACACCATCCACTCCAGTTCACTGGCTCCAAAAAGCCGATCGCTCCTCATCATTCCCCCCACCCCACCCCACCCCACTCCACCCCACCCCACCCCACCCCAATGGTCCGCCTGTGTCGTGTCCCCCATCCCCAGCACCCTCGCCCCTCGTGCAGCCCTGTATTTGTTTGGTGAGTTGTGGCTGTGTGAGGTGTGTGCGTCCAAGTGTGTCAGGACTGGGTGTGGCGCCCGGGCTGTGTGTGTGGTGTGTTTGTCAGGGCTGTGTGGGGTGTGTGTGTGTGTGTGTCAGGGCTGTGTGGGGTGTGTGTGTGTGTGTGTCAGGGCTGTGTGGGGTGTGTGTGTGTGTGTGTCGGGGCTGTGTGGGGTGTGTGTGTGTGTGTGTCGGGGCTGTGTGGGGTGTGTGTGTGTGTGTGTCGGGGCTGTGTGTGTGTGTGTGTCGGGGCTGTGTGTGTGTGTGTGTGTCGGGGCTGTGTGTGTGTGTGTGTCGGGGCTGTGTGTGTGTGTGTGTGTGTCGGGGCTGTGTGTGTGTGTGTGTGTGTGTGTCGGGGCTGTGTGTGTGTGTGTGTGTGTCGGGGCTGTGTGTGTGTGTGTGTGTGTCGGGGCTGTGTGTGTGTGTGTGTCGGGGCTGTGTGTGTGTGTGTCGGGGCTGTGTGTGTGTGTGTGTGTCGGGGCTGTGTGTGTGTGTGTGTGTCGGGGCTGTGTGTGTGTGTGTGTGTGTCGGGGCTGTGTGTGTGTGTGTGTGTCGGGGCTGTGTGTGTGTGTGTGTGTCGGGGCTGTGTGTGTGTGTGTGTGTCGGGGCTGTGTGTGTGTGTCGGGGCTGTGTGTGTGTGTCGGGGCTGTGTGTGTGTGTCGGGGCTGTGTGTGTGTGTGTGTGTCGGGGCTGTGTGTGTGTGTGTGTGTCGGGGCTGTGTGTGTGTGTGTGTCGGGGCTGTGTGTGTGTGTGTGTCGGGGCTGTGTGTGTGTGTGTGTCGGGGCTGTGTGTGTGTGTGTGTCGGGGCTGTGTGTGTGTGTGTGTGTGTCGGGGCTGTGTGTGTGTGTGTGTCGGGGCTGTGTGTGTGTGTGTGTGTCGGGGTTGTGTGTGTGTGTGTGTGTCGGGGCTGTGTGTGTGTGTGTGTGTGTATGTGTGTGTGTCGGGGCTGTGTGTGTGTGTCGGGGCTGTGTGTGTGTGTCGGGGCTGTGTGTGTGTGTCGGGGCTGTGTGTGTGTGTGTGTGTCGGGGCTGTGTGTGTGTGTGTGTGTCGGGGCTGTGTGTGTGTGTGTGTGTCGGGGCTGTGTGTGTGTGTGTGTCGGGGCTGTGTGTGTGTGTGTGTCGGGGCTGTGTGTGTGTGTGTGTCGGGGCTGTGTGTGTGTGTGTGTGTCGGGGCTGTGTGTGTGTGTGTGTCGGGGCTGTGTGTGTGTGTGTGTGTCGGGGTTGTGTGTGTGTGTGTGTGTCGGGGCTGTGTGTGTGTGTGTGTGTGTATGTGTGTGTGTCGGGGCTGTGTGTGTGTGTGTGTCGGGGCTGTGTGTGTGTGTGTGTCGGGGCTGTGTGTGTGTGTGTGTCGGGGCTGTGTGTGTGTGTGTGTCGGGGCTGTGTGTGTGTGTGTGTGTCGGGGCTGTGTGTGTGTGTGTGTGTCGGGGCTGTGTGTGTGTGTGTGTGTCGGGGCTGTGTGTGTGTGTGTCGGGGCTGTGTGTGTGTGTGTGTCGGGGCTGTGTGTGTGTGTGTGTGTCGGGGCTGTGTGTGTGTGTGTCGGGGCTGTGTGTGTGTGTGTGTCGGGGCTGTGTGTGTGTGTGTGTCGGGGCTGTGTGTGTGTGTGTGTCGGGGCTGTGTGTGTGTGTCGGGGCTGTGTGTGTGTGTGTGTCGGGGCTGTGTGTGTGTGTGTGTCGGGGCTGTGTGTGTGTGTGTGTCGGGGCTGTGTGTGTGTGTGTGTGTCGGGGCTGTGTGTGTGTGTGTGTGTCGGGGCTGTGTGTGTGTGTGTGTGTCGGGGTTGTGTGTGTGTGTGTGTGTCGGGGCTGTGTGTGTGTGTGTGTGTGTGTGTATGTGTGTGTGTCGGGGCTGTGTGTGTGTGTGTGTCGGGGCTGTGTGTGTGTGTGTGTCGGGGCTGTGTGTGTGTGTGTGTCGGGGCTGTGTGTGTGTGTGTGTCGGGGCTGTGTGTGTGTGTGTGTCGGGGCTGTGTGTGTGTGTGTGTGTCGGGGCTGTGTGTGTGTGTGTGTGTCGGGGCTGTGTGTGTGTGTGTCGGAGCGGGTGTGTGTGTGTGTCGGGGCTGTGTGTGTGTGTGTCTCGGGGCTGTGTCGGACGGGTGTGTGTGTGTCTCGGGGCTGTGTCGGACGGGTGTGTGTGTGTCTCGGGGCTGTGTCGGACGGGTGTGTGTGTGTGTCGGGGCTGTGTCGGGCGGGTGTGTGTGTGTCTCGGGGCTGTGTCGGACGGGTGTGTGTGTGTGTCGGAGCGGGTGTGTGTCTCTCGGGGCCGTGTCAGACGGGTGTGTGTCTCTCGGGGCCGTGTCGGGCGGGTGTGTGTCTCTCGGGGCCGTGTCAGACGGGTGTGTGTCTCTCGGGGCCGTGTCAGACGGGTGTGTGTCTCTCGGGGCCGTGTCGGGCGGGTGTGTGTCTCTCGGGGCCGTGTCAGACGGGTGTGTGTCTCTCGGGGCCGTGTCGGGCGGGTGTGTGTGTGTCGGGGCTGTGTCGGGCGGGTCTGTGTGTGTGTCGGAGCGGGTGTGTGTCTCTCGGGGCTGTGTCAGACGGGTGTGTGTCGGGCGGGTGTGTGTGTATGTGGGGGCTGTGCGCTGGTTTTCCCAGCTGTGTATGGTGTTTCACTCGTTCTGTTCCGCTGCAGGGACCAGAGTTTGTTCGCAAACACATCTTCAACAAACACAGCGAGAAGATTGAGGAGGTGAAAAAGGAGGTCTCGTTTTTCAACCATTTCCTCATGGACGCAAAGCGTCCGGCTCTGCCTGAGATTAAACCCAACCAGCCGCCAGCGCCCGGAACCCAGCCCATGGGTGAGTTCCCACCGTATTGAGGGAGAGCGAGGATCGGCCATCATCAGAATGTATAACAGTCAAATAATACCGTCAAACGCTCCCAGGACAGATACAGCACGGGGTTAGATACAGAGTAAAGCTCCCTCTACACTGTCCCCCATCAAACACTCCCAGGACAGGGACAGCACGGGGTTAGATACAGAGTAAAGCTCCCTCTACACTGTCCCCCATCAAACGCTCCCAGGACAGGTACAGCACGGGGTTAGATACAGAGTAAAGCTCCCTCTACACTGTCCCCCCATCAAACACTCCCAGGACAGGTACAGCATGGGGTTAGATACAGAGGGGGCACAGCCTCAAGATAAAGGGGGGGCGGTTTAGAACGGAGTTGAGGAGGAACTTCTTCACTCAAAGGGTGGTGAATCTCTGGAATTCTCTGCCCGTTGAGGTGGTGGAGGCTACCTCGCTAAATATTTTTAAGACGCGGGTTGATGGGTTTTTGATAAGAGAGGGGATTAAGGGTTATGGGGAGAGGGCGGGAATGTGGAACTGAGCCACGACAGATCAGCCATGATCTTATTGAATGGCGGGGCAGGCTCGAAGGGCTAGTTGGCCTACTCCTGCTCCTACTTCTTATGTTCTTATGTTCTACACTGTCCCCCCATCAAACACTCCCAGGACAGGTACAGCACGGGGTTAGGTACAGAGTAAAGCTCCCTCTACACTGTCCCCCATCAAACACTCCCAGGACAGGTACAGCACGGGGTTAGATACAGAGTAAAGCTCCCTCTACACTGTCCCCCATCAAACACTCCCAGGACAGGTACAGCACGGGGTTAGATACAGAGTAAAGCTCCCTCTACACTGTCCCCCCATCAAACACTCCCAGGACAGGTACAGCACGGGGTTAGATACAGAGTAAAGCTCCCTCTACACTGTCCCCCATCAAACACTCCCAGGACAGGTACAGCACGGGGTTAGATACAGAGTAAAGCTCCCTCTATACTGTCCCCCCATCAAACACTCCCAGGACAGGTACAGCACGGGGTTAGATACAGAGTAAAGCTCCCTCTACACTGTCCCCCATCAAACACTCCCAGGACAGGTACAGCACGGGGTTAGATACAGAGTAAAGCTCCCTCTATACTGTCCCCCCATCAAACACTCCCAGGACAGGTACAGCACAGGGTTAGATACAGAGTAAAGCTCCACTGTCTGTTGCCACCATCACTAGTTATTACTGCGATTCTATCTCTTTGGGACATGCTGTGTGGTGCTGTTGGTCTGTAGCTGCACTGACATGGATTAAACAGGCAGTTTTCTTTATTTTTCAGGTTTGACCCCAGCCATGGGATACCCTCACCACTCTCCACAGGGATTGCTGAGCTTCGGACAGCCTCGCCCACCTGTCATAGGCTTCGGAGGTAAGATTTCCATTGCTCATTGTTGTGTAGCTGGATGGGGTAATGTGGAGATGTAGAATATGGAACTGCTCTTGCTCTGTACTCTGCCAGTTTAAATTGCAGTCACAGCACTGCAACAGGACATTCAGCCCAACGCTCCATGTTAAACATCTCGATACTATTCACCTTGACCCCTGCCCGTGGGAGCCAGTCCCACATTGACCCCCCCTGTGGGAGCAATCCCCACATTGTCCCCCACTGTCCCCCCGCCGTGGGAGCGAGTCCCACAGTCTCCCCCACTCTCCCCCCGTGGGAGCGAGTCCCACAGTCTCCCCCACTCCCCCGTGGGAGCGAGTCCCACAGTCTCCCCCACTCCCCCGTGGGAGCGAGTCCCACTTTCTCCCCCCGCAGGAGTGGTGATGGGTTAGTTTTGTGGCCTGTCTCTCGTTCACACTGGTGTAGGGAAGCTGCGATAGTCGTGCTGTGGGTTTGCGTCGCGGTGCCTGTGTGTGAGCTATGAGCCCAGGTCACAAACTGCAGGCACTGGGTGCAGAGAAATCTCACAGCGTAGCCCCTACCCTGATACCATGGAGCTTTACACTGTGACGGTTGGGGCTAGCAGTCTTTTGCCTGCAGCACTAAGTTGTTTATTTGACAGTCTGTACCATAGATTTGAAGATTACTCTGGATGTTAGCGGGCGGAAGTCAGAAGTGTGAGGCTGGCTGACCTTATCTTGGTGCTGTGTGGCACACTGTGAACCACAGATTTCACTCAAACCTGGCTGTGCTTTTTTATATTCAAACCTGCTCATGTTGACAGAGCTGGTTCTGAAATTGAAAGAGGAAATCAGGTTCTGGGATTGGAACAAGTGTTAATCAGTGGGAAACTGAATTAACATTGCTGTATATTTACAGAACTTGGCAATCTCACACAGCTCCAGTGAGAAGGGTGTGCGTTCATAGGATACCAGAGAAGAATTATTCCATTCGGCCCATCGAGTCCACTCCGCCATTCAATCTTGGCTGATACAAGAACATGAGAACATAAGAAATAGGAGCAGGAGTAGGCCATCTAGCCCTTCAAGCCTGCCCCGCCATTCAATAAGATCATGGCTGATCCGAAGTGGATCAGTTCCACATTCCCGCCTGCTCCCCATAACCCTTAATTCCCCTATCAGAAACCTATCTAACTGCGTCTTAAATATATTTAGCGAGGTAGCCTCCACCACTTCAACAGGCAGAGAATTCCAGAGATTCACCACCCTTTGAGTGAAGAAGTTCCTACTCAACTCCAATCTAAACTGCCCCCCCCATCTTGAGGCTGTGCCCTCTAGTCCTGATCCCCATCCTCCTCATCCCCATTTTCCTGCCTTCTTCCCGTAACCCTTCACCCCCCCCCATTCCCAATTAAAAACCTGTCTAACTCCTCCTTAAATTCACTCACTGTCCCAGCACCCACTGGGTGGGCAATCCCACAGATTCACAACCCTTTGGGAGAAGGAGTTTCCCCTCCAACCCTGCTTTAAATTTGCTGCCCCTTATCCTCAGACTGTGACCTCTCGTCCTAGAATGTCCCACAAGAGGAAGAATCCGCTCCACCTCTACTTTATCCAGAACCTTTTATCATCTTGTAGACCTCGATTTGATCTCCCCTCATTCTTCTCAATTCCAGAGAGTATCGGCCTAAACTGTTCAATCTCTCTTCATCCGACAAACCCCTCATCTCTGGAATCAATCTAGTGAACCTCCTCTGAACTGTCTCCAATGTCACTGCATCTTTCCTCAAATACAGGGACCACAGCTCCATTCAGTACTAACATCGCACTGTCCAGAGGACACGCTTTCCCACTCAGTGACAGACAGCTGACCCCGATCTTAACCCTGTTTACCTGATGTTAGTTCCTGTTACTATCCTGAACCATCACAAATCTCCTGAAAGAAAGCAGCAAACCTCCAGTCAGCATTTAAACACACGATCAGGAAAACTTTATTTATCTAACCCCGCGCTGTCCCTGTCCTGGGAGTGTTTGATGGGGGGACAGTGTAGAGGGAGCTTTACTCTGTATCTAATCCCATGCTGTACCTGTCCTGGGAGTGTTTGATGGGGGACAGTGTAGAGGGAGCTTTACTCTGTATCTAACCCCGCACTGTCCCTGTCCTGGGAGTGTTTGATGGGGGGACAGTGTAGAGGGAGCTTTACTCTGTATCTAATCCCGTGCTGTACCTGTCCTGGGAGTGTTTGATGGGGGGACAGTGTAGAGGGAGCTTTACTCTGTATCTAACCCCGTGCTGTACCTGTCCTGGGAGTGTTTGATGGGGGGGACAGTGTAGAGGGAGGTTTACTCTGTATCTAACCCCGTGCTGTACCTGTCCTGGGAGTGTTTGATGGGGGGGACAGTGTAGAGGGAGCTTTACTCTGTATCTAACCCCGTGCTGTACCTGTCCTGGGAGTGTTTGATGGGGGACAGTGTAGAGGGAGCTTTACTCTGTATCTAACCCCGTGCTGTACCTGTCCTGGGAGTGTTTGATGGGGGACAGTGTAGAGGGAGCTTTACTCTGTATCTAACCCCATGCTGTACCTGTCCTGGGAGTGTTTGATGGGGGACAGTGTAGAGGGAGCTTTACTCTGTATCTAACCCCGTGCTGTACCTGTCCTGGGAGTGTTTGATGGGGACAGTGTAGAGGGAGCTTTACTCTGTATCTAACCCCGTGCTGTACCTGTCCTGGGAGTGTTTGATGGGGACAGTGTAGAGGGAGCTTTACTCTGTATCTAACCCCGTGCTGTACCTGTCCTGGGAGTGTTTGATGGGGGGACAGTGTAGAGGGAGCTTTACTCTGTATCTAATCCCGTGCTGTACCTGTCCTGGGAGTGTTTGATGGGGGACAGTGTAATTGAATGAATGGGATAGCTGGCTGTGTGCTGTGAAGTGGGCCTTGTTGACTGTGCCTGTGATCTATCTACAGCAGGTCCAGCCTACCCTCCCCCTCAGTATGGTGGACGTGGTGCGTATGATGCATATCGAGGACAGGGAGGCTACCCAGGCAAGCCGAGGAACAGGTTTGTATTGGTGTCTCTCTCTCCGGTGGGCGATGCCAGTTTTCAGTCTGTCACCACCAGACTATTGTCCGCTCTTTCCACTGGTGTGCCCCTCGTTATCTGTGTAACCACCCTCTCCCCAGAGATCTCTGCACTCCTCTGAGTCCAGTCTCTCACACATTCCCCCGATTCCCATCGCTCTGCCATTGGCAGCCGTGCCTTTGACTGTCTTGGGGGGGAGGGAGGTGGTAATCTCTGGAGTTCCCTCCCTAACCCCTCCACAGGACCTCCCTCTCTGACCTGGCTTCTGGCTGCCTGCTCCTAATCTCCTCAAATCCCGTTGGAGTTGCACTTGGCAAAGGGGCCATTTCAGTGCATCGTGTAGATACACACTGTCCATGTCCAACCTCTTCACCCCTGCACCTGCGCCCCCCCCCCCCCCCCCCCGCCGCCTGTGCCTGCCCCCCCCCCCCCCCGCCTGTGCCTGCCCCCCCCCGCCTGTGCCTGCCCCCCCCACCTGTGCCTGCCTCTATATGAAGAACAGTGGAGCCTTTCAGGCTGGGATTTGATCTTAGTCTGAATGGGGAACATTTGCTGGGGTGGGGGGGGGGGGGGGGCTACAGTCAAAAGCCAAGAGGGCCAGCACAGACACAGTGGGCTGAATGGTTGTTTTGGTGCTGTAAAGACTCTGTGATTGCTGAGATGATGACAAATGGTTAAACCCCCATCGGCACAGTTCCTCTGAGCCTCTGTTCACAGAGCACTTCCTCCACTCAGAGTGTAATCGAGCTCCTCGACCCCACATCGACACTCCTTTTAACTTTCTAACTTTCATCGGCCTGTTCTCAACCGCAGGAGAGCAAAGCCCGGGGTTTGCAGAAGCCTCCAGGATGTTTGTGCTGTGCAGTGAACTGAAATACACCAAGCTGCGATTGTGATCTGGAGAAGAGAGAGAGATAAATTCAGAGCTTGTTTTGCGGCCTGTGTTTGTGCCCGGGTTCACTGCTGTCTCGGTGCTGTGTGTCTGACCCTCAGCCATCTCCCACTCAGACCGAGAGCCCAGGGAGGAGCTGGGAGTGAGGGTGGGTGCTGGCACCTCCGAGTGAAGGAGCCGTCATCGCTCTCTGCCCTGTTTCGGTGTAAAGTTTGGCTGAAGTTTTATTTATCAGTGTCACAAATAAGGCTTACATTAACACCGCAATGAAGTTACCCCTAGTCGCCCACACTCCGGCGCCTGTTCAGGTTACACTGAGGGAGAATTTAGCACGGCCCAATGCACCCTAACCAGCACGTCTTTCAGACTGTGGGAGGGAACCGGAGGAAACCCACACGGACAGAGTGGATAGTCAGAAGCTTTTCCCCAGGGTGGGAGAGTCAGTTACTGGGGGGGCACAGGTTTAAGGTGCGAGGGGCAAGGTTTAAAGGAGATGTACGAGGCAGATTTTTTACACAGAGGGGGGTGGGTGCCTGGAACTCACTGCCGGGGGGAGGGAGTGGAAGCGGATACGATAGTGAGTTTTAAAGGGTGTCTGGACAAATCCATGAATAGGATGGGAATAGAGGGATATGGTCCCGGAACGGTAGGGGTTTTTAGTTCAGTCGGGGGCAGCATGGTCAGGCCGAAGGGCCTGTTCCAGTGCTGGAATTTTCTTTTATCTCTCGGACTGCGGGAGGAAACCCACGCAGACACGGGGAGAACGTGCAGACTCCGCACAGACAGTGACCTGAGCTGGGAATCGAACCCGGGTCCCTGGTGCTGTTGGGGGAGATAGCAAAAGGAGGGGGGGTCCTGGTGTTCCTCCTCCTCTTCCCCGCCTGCCTGGGTGTAGTCGGCACCCCCAGGGGTAACTGTTGAGGCTGTGTTGTGATTCCCGGGCCAAAGGGTGGCTGGAGGAGGGAGTGGGGTGAGCGCCAGGCTGCCGCTGCTGCTACAGAAATGCTTCATACTGTGTCTCTGCTCTCTTGCAGAATGCTCCGTGGTGATCCCAGGAACATTGTGGAGTACAGAGACCTCGATGCTCCAGAGGACGTAGACTTTTTTTAATCCCCCTTCCCCCTCAGCGAGGATGTTCCTGTCGCGTGTTTTGTTAAGTTAAGGAATCTCAGCGCGGTTGGTTTTGTCCAGGAAGGTATAACACGTTATCAATGTAGAATTCTGTTCCGCTCACTGTAAAGCACTGACTTCACCCTGACTTTCCCCACTGTTGGAAATAATAAAATACAGTCTCTGACACCCAGTTACACACTCTCACTCTGTGCTTACCCTACTCCCTGCTCTCGCAGCTGGGCTAGCAACAGCTCGGGAACACAAGGGGGGAGACAGACAGGACCTGGTCTGGGCAGGGTGGGGGGAGGTATAGACAGGGCCTGGTCTGGGGGGGAGGGCAGACGGACAGGGCCTGGTCTGGGGGGGTGGGGGAGGGGTGCAGATGGACAGGGCCCAGTCTTGGGGGTGGGGGTGGGGGTGGGGGGGGGCGGAGTCGGGGGCAGACGGACAGGGCCTGGTCTGGGGTCGGGGGCAGACGGGCAGGGCCCGGTCTTGGGGGGAGGACAGACGGACAGGGCCCGGTCTGGGTGGGGGGAGCAGACGGACAGGGCCCGGTCTGGGTGGGGGGAGCAGACGGACAGGGCCCGGTCTGGGGAGGGGGGTGAGGAGCGGGTGCAGACAGACAGGGCCCAGTCTGGGTGGGGGGAGCAGACAGACAGGGCCCGGTCTGGGCAGGGATCAGCTTTAGTAACGGTTTCTACTATTTCCCCTGTGACTGAGGCCAGACTAACGTCTCTGGTTTCCTGCTTTCTGTCTCCCTCCCTTTGAGGAAAGGAATTATATTCACGATCTCCCAATTGAATAGAATCTTCCGGAATCTGGTAAATGTTGGAAATTTAAAGCTATCTCCCCAGCTGCTGCTTTCACAACCTTCAGGTGCCGTCTGTCTGTACCGAGACCCCCACCAATCTGCTCAGTATCACCTCCCCGGTGATTGTAACACTTCCCACTTCCTCTTCCCCCTTCCATTCCCCTTTTGGAGCTATTCCTGGGATGTGACAGGATTGGGAGGAGGTTATTCCATGAGAGATGGGAGCAGAATGAGGCCATTCAGCCCATTGAGCCTGCTCCGCCATTCGATCCTGGCTGATATGCTCCTCATCCCCATTTTCCTGCCTTCTTCCCGTAACCCTTCACCCCCCCCCCCATTCCCAATTAAAAACCTGTCTAACTCCTCCTTAAATTCACTCACTGTCCCAGCACCCACCGGGTGGGCAATCCCACAGATTCACAACCCTTTGGGAGAAGGAGTTTCTCCTCCAACTCTGCTTTAAATTTGCTGCCCCTTATCCTCAGACTGTGACCTCTCGTCCTAGAATGTCCCACAAGAGGAAGAATCCGCTCCACTTCATCCAGAACCTTTTATCATCAGAACTAGGAACAGGAGTGGGCCATTCAGCCCCTCGAGCCTGCTCCTGCCATTCAATAAGATCATGGCTGATCTTTGTGTGGACTCAGCTCCACTTACCCGCCCGCTCACCATAACCCTTAATTCCTTTACTGTTCAAAAATCCGCTGGGATTGAACCCGGGTCCCTGTGAGGCAGCAGTGCTAACCCACTGTGTCACCATGCTGCTGGGATTGAACCCGGGTCCCTGTGAGGCAGCAGCGCTAACCCACTGTGTCACCGTGCCACTGGGATTGAACCCGGGTCCCTGTGAGACAGCAGCCCTAACCCACTGTGTCACCGTGCTGCTGGGATTGAACCCGGGTCCCTGTGAGACAGCAGCGCTAACCCACTGTGTCACCGTGCCGCTGGGATTGAACCCGGGTCCCTGTGAGACAGCAGCCCTAACCCACTGTGTCACCGTGCCGCTGGGATTGAACCCGGGTCCCTGTGAGACAGCAGCACTAACCCACTGTGTCACCGTGCCGCCTGTAAGGACTCTGTTGGGATTCTAAGAAGAGTGTTTTGATCCTGGTGGGAGTTCAATGCAGGTTTACAGGAATGATACCCGGGCTTCAGGCGTGAGGCTATGAGGAGAGATTAGACAAATTCCTGAGTAGTGCCCTCCCCTCCCCCCCGCACCGGCCCACAGTGCCGTAAGTGGGGTCTAACTAAGGTTTTGTGCAGCAGAACATCTGCAGCCTGACAGAACATAGAAAAAACTGTAGCGCAAACTGTCCCTTCGGCCCACAAGTTGTGCCGATCATATCTCTACCTACTAGGCTTATCAATAACCCTCAATCCTATTAAATTCCATGTACTCATCCAAAAGTCTGTTAAAAGACCCTATCGAATCCGCCTCCACCACCACCACCAGCAGCTGATTCCCCTTTGAGTGAAAAACTTACCCCTGACATCTCCTCTGTACCTGCTCCCCAGCGCCTTAAACCTGTGTCCTCTTGTGGCAGCCATTTCAGCCCTGGGAAAATGCCTCTGAGAATCCACTTGATCAATACCTCTCAACATCTTATACACCTCTATCAGGTCACCACTCATCCTTCATCTCTCCAAGGAGAAAAGACTGAGCTCCCTCAACCTATCCTCAGAAGGCATGCCACCCAATCCAGGTAACATCCTTGTAAACCTCCTCCAATGCGTGAGGGATAAAAGGCAATGTTCTGCTTTAATCCTTGACTATTATACGTCGGGCCGAATGTGGAGAGATTCAACACGTTGGTGAGAGACTGGCAACCCGCCTAGGAATGTTCCGGAGTTTCTGGATCCTCACCGTGTGATCTCTCGGACCTGCGACCTGGATATGGGAAGGATGTGAATATACTGCACAGGGGGTTCATCAGGATGGGGTTTTTTATTCATTTGGGGGACACAGGCATCACTGGGCATTAATTACCCATCCCCAGTTACCCCTTGGAGGGCAGTTGGGAGTCACCCACATTGCTGTGGCTCTGTAGGCCAGACCGGGGTAAGGACGGCAGATTTCCTTCCCTAAAGGGAACCAGATGGGTTTTTCCCACAATGGGTCATCAGGAGATTCTTCATTCCAGATATTTTTTATTGAATTGAAATTCCACCGTCTGCCGTGGGTGGGATTCGAACCCAGGTCCCCCAGAAACATGAGCTGAGTTTCTGGTTTAATAGTCTATCGATAAGGGAATCACCTCCCCTGGGATGGAACATTGAAGTGATGGAGAGAGGTTGGATAGGCTTAGGTTGTTTTCTCTGGAGCAGAGAAGACTGAGGGGTGACCTGATTGAGGGGCACGGACAGAGTGGATAGGGGACAGCTGTTCCCCTGAGTCAAAGGGTCAGTTACCAGGGGGCAGGAGTTAAAAGTGAGGGGTGGGAGGTTTAGGGGGACTTGAGGAAAAACCTGAGGGTGGTGAGGGTCTGGAACGCGCTGCCTGGGAGGGTGACGGAGGCAGGATGCCTCACATCCTTTAACAAGTATCTGAATGAGTACTTGCTGCATCATTCCGGGCTCTGGGCCAAGTGGGGTTAGGTGGGCAGGTCAAGATATTTCATGCTTCGGTGCAGAGTCGATGGGCTGAAGGGCCTCTCCTGCACTGTGGAGTTGGTTGGAATTGTTGATGTGACAACCAGGAACTTGCTGATTGTGGGGGGGGTGGGGGTCAGAGGATTCTGAGATAGATAAGTGACCTGCTGACCCTCTCACAGTGAGACAGGTGAAGGGTTGGGTTGTAACAGGTACAGAGACTGCAATCAGCGGGGATGTTTCATCTCTTCCACAATACTTTGAGGACAAGTGTTAGGGTCCTCAGAGTAATGCACCAGGAGATCAGGGTGACACAGTGGGTTAGCGCTGCTGCCTCACAGCGCCAGGGACCCGGGTTCAATCCCAGCGGCACAGTGACACAGTGGGTTAGCGCTGCTGCCTCACAGGGACCCGGGTTCAATCCCAGCGGCACGGTGACACAGTGGGTTAGCGCTGCTGTCTCACAGCGCCAGGGACCCAGGTTCAATTCTGGCCTCAAGTCACTGTCTGTGTGCAGTCTGCATGTTCTCCCCGCCCCCACCACGTCCATGTGAGTTTCCTCCAGTTTCCTCCGACACTCCAAAGATGTGTAGGTTAGGGTGGATTGGCCATGCTAAATTGTCCCTTAGTGTCCAAAGATGTGCAGGTTAGGGTGGATTGGCCATGCTAAATTGTCCCTTAGTGTCCAAAGATGTGCAGGTTAGGGGGATTGGCCATGCTAAATTGTCCCTTAGTGTCCAAAGATGTGCAGGTCAATGGGATTGACCATGCTGTATGTGTGGGGTTACGAGGATAGGCAGGTAAAATGCTCTTTCAAAGTTTCGGTGCAGACGCGATGGGCCGAATGGCCTCCTTCTGCAATGTGGAGATGCAATTGTTTAAACTCACCTACTTCACACCCAATCATCGATATTATCAGATGCTGTTGTAACTGTGATCTTTCTCTATCTCACTAACACACGCACACACAACACTTCCTGTTCCCTGCTAGTCAAACGTTCTGTTGCTCTCACTCTGGCCAACGGTGCAGACGGTGCAGTCAACTTTGTGCCGTGGATACTGAGTGGACTCGGTGTGGGCCCACCATTCAAACTGGATCCAACCAGTGGAGCAAACATCTCCAGTCCTCCTTGGATAAGATACCAGCTTGCTTTCATCAGTCAGAACATTGAATACAGGAGTTGGGACGTCTTGGTGAAGTTGTACGAGACATTGGTAAGGCCACACTTGGAATACTGTGTACAATTCTGGTCACCCTATTATAGAAAGGATATTATTAAACTAGAAAGAGTGCAGAAAAGTTTTACTGGGACTTGATGGATTGAGTTATAAGGAGAGGCTGGATAGACTGGGACTTTTTTCTCTGGAGTGTAGGAGGCTGAGGGGTGATCTTATAGAGGTCTATAAAATAATGGGGGGCACAGATCAGCTAGATAGTCAATATCTTTTCCCAAAGGTAGGGGTGTCTAAAACTAGAGGGCAGAGGTTTAAGGTGAGAGGGAAGAGATACAAAAGTGTCCAGAGGGGAAATTTTTTCACACAGAGGGTGGTGAGTGTCTGGAACAAGCTGCCACGGGTAGTTGTAGAGGCGGGTACAATTTTATCTTTTAAGAAGTATTTAGACAGATGGGTGCGATGGGTATAGAGGGATAGGGGCAAATGTGGGCAATTGGGATTAGCTTAGGGGTTTAAAAAAAGAGGGCAGCATGGACAAGTTGGGCCGAAGGGCCTGTTTCCATGCTGTAAACCTCTGTGACTTGCTCATTCTCCCCATTCAAACCAGCATCGCTGTCTGTTTAAAAACCCGTGACGGGAAGTTGTTCGCTGCTGGGTGGCGCTCCCGCCGTTGGAAAGTGGGGGGCAATGCTTTCATCCATCAGCCGGTGGGAGGGGGGATTCTTCAGGACAGCAAAAACTGAAATTAAAAAATTATTCAGCATTTAACAGAAGTCAGATAAATACCGGGGGAATGTATGGAAGAAGAAACAATGTGAGGGAGTATTTAATGAACGCAGGACACTGGGAAACTCCGAGAGATCTCAGAGAGAATTACTCAGAGCTGGAAGGCAGTAGCGCGGGTGAACAGGGTCGTTAGGAAGGCACATGGGACACTTTTATCAATCGTGGAGTTCTTTTTGTCAAAGTTTATGTAATAGTGTTACAAGTAAGGCTTACGTTAACACTGCAATGAAGTTACTGTGAAAATCCCCCAGTCGCCCACACTCCGGCTCCTGTTCGGGTTACACTGAGGGAGAATTTAGCACGACCCAATGCACCCTAACCAGCACGTCTTTCAGACTGTGGGAGGAAACCGGAGCACCCGGAGGAAACCCACACAGACACGGGGAGAATGTGCAGACTCCACACAGACAGTGACCCAAGGCCGGGAATTGAACCCAGGTCCCTGGCGCTGTGAGGCAGCAGTGCTAACCCACTGTGCCACCCAGTGGCACGGTGACCCAGTGGCACGGTGACACAGTGGGTTAGCAGTGCTGCCTCACAGCGCCAGGGACCTGGGCTCAATCCCAGCATCTGAAAGATGTACAGGTTAGGTGGATTGGCCGTGCTAAATTGCCCCTTAGTGTCCCAAAGATGTGTGTGTCTGAACCAGAGATTAACACACTGTGTTCTGTAATGATCCTGTAACAGTCCTGTGTGAGAGGGGGAGAGAGAGCATGTGAGAGGGAGAGAGAGTGTGTGTGTGAGAGGGAGAGAGAGTGTGTGTGTGAGAGGGAGAGAGAGAGTGTGTGTGTGAGAGGGAGAGAGAGAGTGTGTGCGCGAGAGGGAGAGAGAGAGTGTGTGCGCGAGAGGGAGAGAGAGAGTGTGTGCGCGAGAGGGAGAGAGAGAGTGTGTGCGCGAGAGGGAGAGAGAGAGTGTGTGCGAGAGAGGGAGAGTGTGTGTGTGTGTGAGTGAGAGGGAGGGTGTGTGTGTGTGTGTGAGAGGGAGGGAGGGGGTGTGTGTGTGTGTGTGAGAGAGGGAGGCTGTGTGTGTGTGTGTGAGAGAGGGTGTGTGTGTGTGTGGGAGGGAGGGTGTGTGTGTGTGTGTGAGAGAGGGAGGGTGTGTGTGAGAGAGGGAGGGTGTGTGTGAGAGAGGGAGGCTGTGTGTGTGTGTGTGTGTGAGAGAGAGTGTGTGTGTGTGTGTGTGTGAGAGAGAGGGTGTGTGTGTGTGTGAGAGAGGGAGGCTGTGTGTGTGTGTGTGTGTGAGAGAGAGGGTGTGTGTGTGTGTGAGAGAGGGAGGCTGTGTGTGCGTGTGTGTGTGAGAGAGGGAGGGTGTGTGTGTGTGTGTGAGAGAGGGAGGGTGTGTGTGTGTGTGTGAGAGAGGGAGGGTGTGTGTGTGTGTGTGAGAGAGGGAGGGTGTGTGTGTGTGAGAGAGGGAGGGTGTGTGTGTGTGTGTGAGAGAGGGAGGGTGTGTGTGTGTGTGTGAGAGAGGGAGGGTGTGTGTGTGTGTGTGTGTGTGTGAGAGAGAGGGAGGCTGTGTGTGTGTGTGTGTGTGTGTGAGAGAGAGAGAGGGAGGCTGTGTGTGTGTGTGTGTGTGAGAGAGAGGGAGGCTGTGTGTGTGTGTGAGAGAGAGAGAGGGAGGCTGTGTGTGTGTGTGTGTGTGAGAGAGAGAGAGGGAGGCTGTGTGTGTGTGTGTGTGTGTGTGAGAGAGAGAGAGGGAGGCTGTGTGTGTGTGTGTGTGTGTGTGTGAGAGGATGTGTATCAGTGCGGGTGTGATAATCAGAGATGACTGCACTGTGTGGCCTCGCTGTAGCTCTGATTTTTACCGTTTGTTCTTTGTGTTTTGCTCAGGGTTTGATTTTCTGCTGATCGCTCCGTGGACAGAATGTTATCCCTGAACCTGAATCCCAATTCATCCAATTGCAGCAGTGATGATTTTAAGTTTCCTGTCTTTACGGGAGTGTACAGCCTGATCCTGGTCACTGGTCTGAGCGGAAACACTCTGGCCCTTTACGTCTTTTTGAGACTGACCCACAGGAAGACAGCGAGTACGGTCTTCATGGTGAACCTGGCTCTCTCCGACCTCTTCTTCAACCTGACGCTGCCTTACCGCATCTCCTACTATTCACAGCGGGAATGGAAACTTCCTGCTTTCCTCTGCCCCGTCACCACCTATGCTTTCTACGTCAATCTCTACTCCAGCATTTTCTTTCTGACGGCCCTGAGCGTTTCCCGCTACCTGGTCATCCTGCACCCCATGTGGTCCCGGCGGGCAGTGACGGTCCGGAAGGCTCTGTGTGCCTCGTTGGCCATCTGGACGGTGGTGGGGCTCAGTTGCGCCCCTTTCCTGCAGGTCACCCCTAGCCGGCGGGGGGAGACCTACCACTGTTTCCAGCAGCCGTCCTTCATGACCTGGAGGCAGATCCTGAGGATTAACTACATGGGGCTGCTGCTGGGCTTCCTCCTGCCCTTCCTGATCATCGTGGCCTGCTACGCGCGGGTGGTCTGTCGGCTGCAGACAACGGCCGCTGGCCTGGCCAAGAACGGTGCCGGCGGCCGCCGCAAATCCATTTACCTGGTGGCCTTTGTAACTTCCTCCTTCCTGCTCTGCTTCCTACCCTACCACCTGATCCGCACCGTCCACATCCACCTGATGGCCACCAATCGGCAATGCCAGCCCCTGACCGCGCTCATCCACGTCCTGAACGTGGCCAGTATCTGCCTGGCCGCTGCCAACAGCTGCCTCAACCCCGTCCTCTACTACTTTGCCGGGACGAACTTCCGCAAGAATGCCAAGATGGACAAGTTATTCAGGCTGAGGAAGTTATCGACTGCGAGATCCGCTAACCAGGACAACTCCTCAGCCACACCCCTACAACAACCCATCTGAGCCCCCCGGACAACTGTCCTTATATCACCGGCCGTTAGATACAGCAGCACAATCAGGTCATTCAGCCCATCGAATCCACTCCTTCCATCAGGACTGATATGGCACACTGGGTTAGCGCTGCTGTCTCACAGGGACCCGGGTTCAATCCCAGCGGCACGGTGACACAGTGGGTTAGCGCTGCTGTCTCACAGGGACCCGGGTTCAATCCCAGCGGCACGGTGACACAGTGGGTTAGCGCTGCTGTCTCACAGGGACCCAGGTTCAATCCCAGCGGCACGGTGACACAGTGGGTTAGTGCTGCTGCCTCACAGGGACCCGGGTTCAATCCCAGCGGCACGGTGACACAGTGGGTTAGCGCTGCTGTCTCACAGCGCCAGGGACACGGGTTCAATCCCAGCGGCACGGTGACACAGTGGGTTAGCGCTGCTGCCTCACAGGGACCCGGGTTCAATCCCAGCGGCACGGTGACACAGTGGGTTAGCGCTGCTGCCTCACAGGGACCCGGGTTCAATCCCAGCGGCACGGTGACACAGTGGGTTAGCGCTGCTGCCTCACAGGGACCCGGGTTCAATCCCAGTGGCACGGTGACACAGTGGGTTAGCGCTGCTGTCTCACAGCGCCAGGGACCCGGGTTCAATCCCAGCGGCACAGTGACACAGTGGGTTAGCGCTGCTGCCTCACAGGGACCCGGGTTCAATCCCAGCGGCACGGTGACACAGTGGGTTAGCGCTGCTGTCTCACAGCGCCAGGGACCCGGGTTCAATCCCAGCGGCACGGTGACACAGTGGGTTAGCGCTGCTGCCTCACAGCGCCAGGGACCCGGGTTCAATCCCAGCGGCACGGTGACACAGTGGGTTAGCGCTGCTGCCTCACAGGGACCCGGGTTCAATCCCAGCGGCACGGTGACACAGTGGGTTAGCGCTGCTGTCTCACAGGGACCCGGGTTCAATCCCAGCGGCACGGTGACACAGTGGGTTAGCGCTGCTGTCTCACAGGGACCCGGGTTCAATCCCAGCGACACGGTGACACAGTGGGTTAGCGCTGCTGCCTCACAGCGCCAGGGACCCGGGTTCAATCCCAGCGGCACGGTGACACAGTGGGTTAGCGCTGCTGTCTCACAGGGACCCGGGTTCAATCCCAGCGGCACGGTGACACAGTGGGTTAGCGCTGCTGTCTCACAGGGACCCGGGTTCAATCCCAGCGGCACGGTGACACAGTGGGTTAGCGCTGCTGTCTCACAGGGACCCGGGTTCAATCCCAGCGGCACGGTGACACAGTGGGTTAGCGCTGCTGCCTCACAGGGACCCGGGTTCAATCCCAGCGGCACGGTGACACAGTGGGTTAGCACTGCTGTCTCACAGCGCCAGGGACCCGGGTTCAATCCCAGCGGCACGGTGACACAGTGGGTTAGCGCTGCTGTCTCACAGGGACCCGGGTTCAATCCCAGTGGCACGGTGACACAGTGGGTTAGCGCTGCTGCCTCACAGGGACCCGGGTTCAATCCCAGTGGCACGGTGACACAGTGGGTTAGCGCTGCTGCCTCACAGGGACCCGGGTTCAATCCCAGCGGCACGGTGACACAGTGGGTTAGCGCTGCTGCCTCACGGCGCCAGGGACCCAGGTTCAATCCCAGCGGCACGGTGACACAGTGGGTTAGCGCTGCTGCCTCACGGCGCCAGGGACCCGGGTTCAATCCCAGCGGCACGGTGACACAGTGGGTTAGTGCTGCTGTCTCACAGCGCCAGGGACCCGGGTTCAATCCCAGCGGCACGGTGACACAGTGGGTTAGCGCTGCTGCCTCACAGTGCCAGGGACCCGGGTTCAATCCCAGCGGCACGGTGACACAGTGGGTTAGCGCTGCTGCCTCACAGCGCCAGGGACCCGGGTTCAATCCCAGCGGCACGGTGACACAGTGGGTTAGCTCTGCTGCGTCACAGGGACCTGGGTTCAATCCCAGCGGCACGGTGACACAGTGGGTTAGCGCTGCTGCCTCACAGTGCCAGGGACCCGGGTTCAATCCCAGCGGCACGGTGACACAGTGGGTTAGCGCTGCTGCCTCACGGCGCCAGGGATCTAGGTTCGATTCCCAGCTTGGGTCACTGTCTGTGTGGAATCTGCACATCCTTTCCGTGTCTGCGTGGGTTTCCTCTGGGTGCTCCAGTTTCATCCCAGTCTGAAAGATGTGCTGGTTAGGGTGCATGGGCCGTGCTAAATTGTCCCTTAGTGTCCAAAGATGTGCAGGTTAGGGCCTGTCCCCGTGCTGCAATGGGCCGAAGGGCCTGTCCCTGTGGTGTGCTGTTCTTTGTTCTGATTTCAATCGGTGAAAGTTGTGCTAATTCATTTGTTATAGTTAAACCGTATTGTGAAATAAAGTTTGTTTTGATAAAAGCTTCACAGTGTCAATAAACTCAGAGCTGGAGTGAAACACATTATCCTTACCGTGGTGGCAAAATTCTAAACAAGTTGGGGTCCAGGCTAACTTTACAATAACGTTACAGATTCTGGTTCTGAACACCTGCATCCGGATAAATGGCCACCTCGCTGGAATTCATTTAACTTCAGAAATTGGGAAGGGTTCATGAGCATTAACAGTTCCGAGATCCAGGTTAACGCTCCGGGCACCTGGCTTCAAATCCCATCCCAGCAGTCAGGGGGAATTTAACTTTCACTCGTAAAACTAGAATTGAGAAGATAGATCAGATTCACGTCGCCCTCATGGAGACTAAAACCCAACTGGTTCCCTTTCGGGAAGGAAATCTGCCATCCTTATCCCGGTCTGGCCTACATCTGACTCAAGAGACACAGCAATGGGGGGTATTTATCTTACATCTCATGGGGGGGGTGGTGGGGTGGTGGTCGCTGGCTAAACCAGCATTCAGTGCCCCTCCCTAATTGCCCCTTGAGAAGTGGGTGGGTGAGCTGCCTTCTTGACCCATTAGAGTTCCTGAAGTGTAGGTACACCTACAGTGCTGTTAGGGAGGGCAGGATTACACCCACTGTGCCGTTAGGGGGGGGTTACACCCACTGTGCCGTTGGGGAGGGGGGGGTTACACCCACAGTGCTGTTAGGGAGGGGAGGGGGGGGTTACACCCACAGTGCTGTTAGGGAGGGGGGGGGTTACACCCACAGTGCTGTTAGGGAGGGGAGGGGGGGGTTACACCCACAGTGCTGTTAGGGAGGGGGCGGGTTACACCCACAGTGCTGTTAGGGAGGGGGGGGGTTACACCCGCAGTGCCGTTAGGGAGGGGGGGGGTTACACCCACAGTGCTGTTAGGGAGGGGGGGGTTACACCCACAGTGCCGTTAGGGAGGGGGGGGGGTGGGGTTACACCCACAGTGCCGTTAGGGAGGGAGGGGGTGGGGTTACACCCACAGTGCCGTTAGGGAGGGAGGGGGTGGGGTTACACCCACAGTGCCGTTAGGGAGGGAGGGGGTGGGGTTACACCCACAGTGCTGTTAGGGAGGGGGGGGTTACACCCACAGTGCTGTTAGGGAGGGGGCGGGTTACACCCACAGTGCCGTTAGGGAGGGAGTTCCAGGATTTTGACCCAGTGACAGTGAAGGAACAGCTGATATATTTCCCAGTCAGCACGGTAGTGACTCAGAGGGGAACCTCTGGGTGGGGGGTGTTCCCAGGTATCTGTTGCCCTTGTCCCTCTGGATGGTAGAGGTGCGGGGGGGGGGGGGGGGGTCTATGTCAATCAGCCCCTCGAACCATTCCACAAGATCATTGGCTGATCTGATTGTACCCCCCACACCCTCTCGTTCCCCGTTAACCCTCCGATAACCTTTCACCCCCTTCATCCATCAAGGTCTGGTCGACATGTAACCCCAGACACACAGCAATGTGGGTGACCCTTAACTGCCCCTCCCAGACGGCTGAGTGAGACACTCCGACCAAGTGGCAATTAGGGATGGACAATTGCAGCCCACACTGTAAAATAATCATCGAATCCCTCCAGCACAGGAGGAGGCCATTCAGCCCATCGAGACAGCACCAACCACTATCCCACCCAGGCCCTGTTCCTATAACCCCAAGCATTTACCCCAGCTAGTTCTAGTTCGAGAGGGTTTTTTGATTATTTTGGCGCTCCATAGCGGGAGATAGGCGCGGGGGCTGCTGGGAAGGGAGAGCGGGAGTATAAAAAGAAGGCCAGGGTAGCTAGCGGGCAGCGTCGGGAGCGGGCAGCGGAGTGAGGCGGGAAGCAGAGTGAGAGGTAAAAGGGCTTAAGCTCACTGGGCTTGGGCGAGAGTAGGCTTGGTAACAGGAATTAATAGGACAACTTAATAGGGGGCAAACATAATGGCAGGGTCTAGGGTTACACGTGTTCACTGTGTTCGTTGTCATATGTGGACATTTCTGGAGACAGCACATCTCCCGAAAGCCCACATATGCGGGAAATGTCTAGAGGTGCAGAGATTAAGGGCCCGGGTGAGGCAGCTGGAACTGAGGCTGGAGGATATGTTTTTAGTTAGGGAAAATGAGGAAATAATGGATAGGGACAGTAACACTGAGCAGATACCAGGACCTAGGAGGAGAGATGGATGGGTTACAGTTAGGAAGAGCGAAAAGAAAAGGAGTCATGGCACTAGGACCGCCCCAGAGGAATTACCCCGGAATATCAAGGGTGGGGTGACAGCTGGGGTAGAGAAGGCAAGGGAGGGAGATCAGAATACCTCGGAGGAAGGGAAGAGTGCAGGGTGTGAGATAGTGGTGGGGGATGGGAGAGTCAAAGGGATTGACAGGCGGTTCTGTGGGCAAAAGCGGGACTCCAGGATGGTAGTCTGCCTCCCTGGAGCAGGGGTACAGGATGTTTCAGAAAGGGTGGAGGGACTGAGTCTGATGTGATAGTGCACATAGGAGAGAAGGATGTAGGAACAAATTGCAGGGGGGACATATGTAGGCACTTCAGGGAGTTGGGGGCTAGGCTGAAATGTAGGGCCTCCAGGGTGGCGTTCTCTGGGCTGCTGCCGGTGCCTGGGGCTAGCAGGGCTAGAAATAATGAGATACTCCAACTCAATGCGTGGTTGAAGGATTGGTGTAGGGCAGAGGGTTTTAGATTCGTAGACCATTGGGAAGTCTTTATGAAAGAGGGGCAAATATATAAGAGGGATGGGGTACAGTTAACTGGGAAGGGTGTGAATATCTTAGCTGGAAGGTTAGCTGGAGTGTTTCGGCAGTGTTTAAACTAATATGGAGGGGGGGTGGGGATGTGGACGGAACTGGGATTGGGGATAGGGTAAGCCCGGAGGGTAGGAAGAAGGATCGGATTGTTTCTGAGGGTCTTCGGTACATGTGTTTCAATGCTAGGAGTGTGACTGGCAAAACAGATGAACTGAAGGCAATAATGTTCGAAAGGAAGTTGGAAGTGGTGGCGGTGACAGAGACTTGGTTAAAGGAAGGGCAGGACTGGCAGTTGAATGTTCCCGGGTATAAGTGCTTCAGGCGTGATAGGGGAGGGTCGCAGAGAGGTGGGGGAGTGGCGTTGTTAGTTAAGGATTGCATCATAGCAGTGCAGAGGGAGGGAGGAATAGAGGATATAGGAATCGAGTCGCTTTGGGTGGAGTTGAGGAATAGGAAGGGAGATGTTACTATGTTGGGTGTGTACTACAGACCGCCCAACAGCCCGAGGGCTGTGGAAGAAGGGATAAGCAGGGACATTCTAGATAAGTGCAGGAAGAATAGGGTGGTGGTAGTGGGAGATTTTAATCTCCCCGGGGTAGACTGGAAGGTGCCGAGATCAGAGGGTGCTGACGGGGAGGAATTTGTACAGTGTGTAATGGAAGGATCCCTGGAGCAGTATGTGGATAGCCCGACCAGAGAGGGGGCTATACTGGACTTGGTTCTGGGGAATGAGCCTGGGCAGGTGGTTGACGTTGAAGTAGGAGAGCAGGTGGCTAACAGGGACCACAACTCTGTCTGGTTTAAGATATTAATGGATAAAGATGAAGCCTGTCCTAAGGGGAGGGTGTTAAACTGGGGGAGGGCTAGATACAACCGGATTAGGCAGGATCTTAAAGATACGGACTGGGGTAAGCTGCTTGATGGCAGGTCGACGCTGGGTATGTGGGAGTCTCTCAAGGGAAAACTAAAATCTTTGCAGGAAAGGCACGTGCCGGTCAAGAGGAAGGATGGGAAGGGTAGGATTAGAGAGCCGTGGGTAACTAGGGATATTGAGGACCTGGTCAGGAGGAAGAGGGAGGCGTACATTAGATCTAGGCATTTGAGGACAGAGATAGCGTTAGAAGAATACAGAGAATGTAGGAAAGAACTTAAAAGGGGCATCAGAAAGGCAAAAAGGGGCCATGAAATGGCTTTGGCGGGTAGGATTAAAGAAAATCCTAAGGCATTTTACTCCTATGTTAGAAATAAAAGGATGGTTAGAGGGAAGATTGGTCCTCTCAGGGACAGAGGAGGGGAACTATGCTTGGAGCCTGGGGGAATGGGGGAGATCCTGAATGAATACTTTGCGTCGGTATTCACGCAGGAGAGGGGCCTGATGTCTGGTGCTGTGCTTGAGGAGTTTGAGGATCCGTTGAGGGATATAGTCATCACGAGGGAAGAGGTGTTGGGACTTTTAGACAGTATAAAGACGGATAAATCTCCGGGGCCTGATGGCATCTATCCCAGGCTGTTAAGGGAGGTGAGGGATGAAATTGCTGGGCCTCTGACGCAAATCTTTGTCTCTTCTTTGGACACAGGTGAGGTCCCAGAGGATTGGCGCATTGCAAATGTAGTACCGTTGTTTAAGAAGGGTCAGAGGGATAACCCAGGGAATTATAGGCCGGTGAGCTTGACTTCAGTTATAGGCAAGCTAATGGAGAGGATCCTCAAGGATAGGATGTATGAACATCTGGAGCGCTGCAATCTGATCAGGGATACGCAGCATGGCTTCGTTACAGGGAGGTCATGCCTTACGAATCTAGTGGAATTTTTTGAAGAGGTGACAAAAACGGTTGACGAAGGACAAGCCGTTGATGTTGTCTATATGGATTTCAGTAAGGCGTTTGACAAGGTCCCTCATGGTAGGCTGATAGAAAAGGTGAAGGCTCATGGGATACAAGGCCAGGTATGTAGATGGGTGGAGAACTGGCTTGGGAGGAGGAGACAGCGAGTAGTAGTGGAAGGCTCCTTTTCCAATTGGAGGCCTGTCACCAGTGGTGTGCCGCAGGGCTCGGTACTTGGACCTCTTCTATTTGTGGTATATATTAATGACTTGGAAGAGGGGGTAGGTGGTGTGATCAGCAAATTTGCTGATAACACCAAGATGGTTGGATTGGCGGGTACTGAGGAGCAGTGCCTGGCAATGCAACAGGACATAGACAGGCTGGTAGATTGGGCAGATAGATGGCAAATGGAATTTAATCCGGAGAAATGCGAGGTGATGCACCTTGGCCGGAATAATGTGGAGGGGAGTTATACGATAAAAGGTAGAACTATCCGGAGTATAGATACGCAGAGAGACCTGGGGGTGCAAGTGCATAAGTCCCTGAAGGTGTTGGTACAGGTGCAGAATGTGATGAGGAAAGCGTATGGTATGTTAGCCTTCATAGGAAGAGGTATAGAATATAAGAGTAGGAGTCTGATGTTGCAGTTGTATAGAACGTTGGTTAGGCCTCACTTGGAGTACTGCGTCCAGTTCTGGTCGCCGTACTACCGGAAGGATGTAGAGATCCTGGAGAGAGTGCAGAGGAGATTTACCAGGATGTTGCCTGGTATGGAAGGGCTGTCTTACGAGGAAAGATTGGATGAACTTGGGCTGTTTTCCCTTGAGAGACGTCGGCTGAGGGGGGATCTAATAGAGGTTTATAAGATTATGAAGGGGATAGATAGAGTAAATGGTGGTAAGCTTTTTCCGCTACAAGAAATGGATAGAACGAGGGGTCACGGGCTTAGGGTGAGGGGGGCTAGGTATAAGACAAATATTAGAGGGCAGTTTTTCACGCAAAGGGTAGTGGGGGTGTGGAATGCACTGCCGAGTAAGGTGGTGGAAGCAGGCACGCTAGGGTTGTTTAAGAGTCACTTAGACAGCCATATGAGCGGGCTACATATAGGGGGATATAGTAGGCCTTACTGAACATTGTAGGCTTGGGAATATGTTTTGCCTCAGGAATGTTAGTCTTTGCCTGTTTAATAATGAATTTTTTTGTCTCCACAGGCATTTAAGTCCAGCAAGGGGCATGCAGGCGGCAGGTTGTAGTGGGCTGCTCTTGGATGTTGCTTCGGGAGTTGCCTATTGCTTCATGTCGTTAGTGTGCTTAAACTGGACCATCTCGAGGGCAACATGACAGCTCAGAGACTATCTCTGTTGCTGTGCGGACACATGGATTTGGGCCTGTGTCTGTGGGAGTTTGCACGTTCTCCCCGTGGTTGCGTGGGTTTCCTCCGGGTGCTCCGGTTTCCTCCCACATCCCCCAAAGATGTGCTTTTAGGCTGATTGATTGGGTACTAAAATTGTCCCTAAATTGGACCTCCCTGATCCTCGCATGTTAGGCGTAGACTAAAATCATGAATAGGTCACTGAGATAGTAGGACGGCGGCGCGGGCTCGTTGGGCCGAAGGACCTGTTTCCCGTGCTGTGTTGTTCTTTGACTTCTTTAGTCCCCCTGGCACTAAGGCACAATTTATCATGGCCAATCCCCCTAACCTACACATCTTTGGACACTAAGGGACAATTTAGCATTGCCAATCCTCCTAACACGTCTTTTGGACAGAGGGAGGAAACCGGAGCACCCGGAGGAAACCCACACAGACACAGGGAGAATGTGCAGACTCCACACAGACAGTGACCCAAGCTGGGAATCGAAGCCGGGTCCCTGGCGCTGAGACAGCAGCGCTAACCCACTGTGTCACCGTGCCGCTGGGATTGAACCCGGGTCCCTGTGAGGCAGCAGCGCTAACCCACTGTGTCACTGTGCCACTGGGATTGAACCCGGGTCCCTGGCGCTGTGAGGCAGCAGCACTAACCCACTGTGTCACCGTGCCGCTGGGATTGAACCCGGGTCCCTGTGAGGCAGCAGCACTAACCCACTGTGTCACCGTGCCACTGGGATTGAACCCGGGTCCCTGGCGCTGTGAGGCAGCAGCGCTAACCCACTGTGTCACCGTGCCGCTGGGACTGAACCCGGGTCCCTGGCGCTGTGAGGCAGCAGCACTAACCCACTGTGTCACCGTGCCGCTGGGATTGAACCCGGGTCCCTGGCGCTGTGAGGCAGCAGCACTAACCCACTGTGTCACCGTGCTGCTGGGATTGAACCCGGGTCCCTGGCGCTGTGAGGCAGCAGCACTAACCCACTGTGTCACCGTGCCGCTGGGATTGAACCCGGGTCCCTGTGAGACAGCAGCGCTAACCCACTGTGTCACCGTGCCGCTGGGATTGAACCCGGGTCCCTGGCGCTGTGAGGCAGCAGCACTAACCCACTGTGTCACCGTGCCGCTGGGATTGAACCCGGGTCCCTGGCGCTGTGAGGCAGCAGCTCTAACCCACTGTGTCACCGTGCCGCTGGGATTGAACCCGGGTCCCTGTGAGGCAGCAGCACTAACCCACTGTGTCACCGTGCCGCTGGGATTGAACCCGGGTCCCTGTGAGACAGCAGCGCTAACCCACTGTGTCACCGTGCCGCTGGGATTGAACCCGGGTCCCTGGCGCTGTGAGGCAGCAGCACTAACCCACTGTGTCACCGTGCCGCTGGGATTGAACCCGGGTCCCTGTGAGGTAGCAGCGCTAACCCACTGTGTCACCGTGCCGCTGGGATTGAACCCGGGTCCCTGGCGCTGTGAGGCAGCAGCGCTAACCCACTGTGTCACCGTGCCGCTGGGATTGAACCCGGGTCCCTGGCGCTGTGAGGCAGCAGCACTAACCCACTGTGTCACCTTGCCGCTGGGATTGAACCCGGGTCCCTGGCGCTGTGAGGCAGCAGCACTAACCCACTGTGTCACCGTGCCGCTGGGATTGAACCCGGGTCCCTGGCGCTGTGAGGCAGCAGCACTAACCCACTGTGTCACCATGCCACCCTGGATTTTTGGATAGTGTCTGGGTACCAAGGAATGGATTGAGTTGAAGGAAAATCTGTTCTGTATTTCAGACATATCTCCTTATTCTCTGACACACCCCCGTGCTGTAATGTCCTGGGAGTGTTTGATGGGGGGACAGTGTAGAGGGAGCTTTACTCTGTATCTAACCCCGTGCTGTACCTGTCCTGGGAGTTTTTGATGGGGGACAGTGTAGAGGGAGCTTTACTCTGTATCTAACCCCGTGCTGTCCCTGTCCTGGGAGTGTTTGATGGGGGACAGTGTAGGGGAAGCTTTACTCTGTATCTAACCCCGTGCTGTAATGTCCTGGGAATGTTTCATGGGGGGACAGTGTAGAGGGAGCTTTACTCTGTATCTAACCCCATGCTGTACCTGTCCTGGGAGTGTTTGATGGGGGGGACAGTGTCGAGGGAGCTTTACTCTGTATCTAACCTTGTGCTGTACCTGTCCTGGGAGTGTTTGATGGGGGGACAGTGTAGAGGGAGCTTTACTCTGTATCTAACCCCATGCTGTACCTGTCCTGGGAGTGTTTGATGGGGGGACAATGTAGAGGGAGCTTTACTCTGTATCTAACCCCATGCTGTACCTGTCCTGGGAGTGTTTGATGAGGGACAGTGTAGAGGGAGCTTTACTCTGTATCTAACCCCGTGCTGTACCTGTCCTGGGAGTGTTTGATGGGGACAGTGTAGAGGGAGCTTTACTCTGTATCTAACCCCGTGCTGTACCTGTCCTGGGAGTGTTTGATGGGGGGACAGTGTAGAGGGAGCTTTACTCTGTATCTAACCCCGTGCTGTACCTGTCCTGGGAGTGTTTGATGGGGGGACAGTGTACAGGGAGCTTTACTCTGTATCTAACCCCATGTTGTACCTGTCCTGGGAGTGTTTGATGAGGGACAGTGTAGAGGGAGCTTTACTCTGTATCTAACCCCGTGCTGCCTGGTTTTGTTGATGATTTTTAAGGTAAATGTGTGTTTTTTTGCACTGAGACAGACCCAGCCAGAGTTTACCACGAGATCTGGTGTTCATGTGAGATGCAGACTGATTGGAGAGATATGATTCTGAACGATATGTGTTGTTGACTGCTGCGTAGATCTCCGTGTGATATGAGGGCAGTGTTTGATTGACGGGAAGCCATGAAACTGGAATGTTAGCCTGTGATCGTTGCTATCAGACAGAGTCGTGTATGATGAGACAGAGTTTTTATAAATACACATAAATAAATGTTCACAGTGACATAAATAACACAGAGGAGTTACAGCGAGTACAGACACTTTATCTTCAGACTGACTGAGTCACCTGTTCACTCTCCCCTCACACAACCTTCCCTAATCTATCGAACTGGTCCCACACGGAACCAGGAGTCGCTGAGATTCTCCCAGGAATTCCTCAAACACTGATCCGCCCATCAGCTGGTCACCGGCGTCCGATCCTGAGGGTCAGAGCAGAAGAGGGATGAATGCGATTTGGGAATTCTGTGGTCTGGAACACACCTTCTCCAGGCAGGGGTTTCCGACACTCACAACATCCCGATACACAACACACACTCCCAAACCTCGCACCGCCCAACTGGGACACACCAGCTCCACACACTCAGGGTCTGACTCACTCACCTCAGGGATACAGATCCAACCTCAAACACCCAAAATCCAGGAAATATTCCCTGTCAACCCACACTGTCAGAGGGTCAGTGCCGAGGGAGTGCCGCACTGTCAGAGGGTCAGTGCCGAGGGAGTGCCGCACTGTCAGAGGGTCAGTGCCGAGGGAGTGCCGCACTGTCAGAGGGTCAGTGCCGAGGGAGTGCCGCACTGTCAGAGGGTCAGTGCCGAGGGAGTGCCGTACTGTCAGAGGGTCAGTGCCGAGGGAGTGCCGCACTGTCAGAGGGTCAGTGCCGAGGGAGTGCCGCACTGTCAGAGGGTCAGTGCCGAGGGAGTGCCGCACTGTCAGAGGGTCAGTGCCGAGGGAGTGCCGTACTGTCAGAGGGTCAGTGCCGAGGGAGCGCCACACTGTCAGAGGGTCAGTGCCGAGGGAGCGCCGCACTGTCAGAGGGTCAGTGCTGAGGGAGCGCCGCACTGTCAGAGGGTCAGTGCTGAGGTAGTGCCGCACTGTCAGAGGGTCAGTGCTGAGGTAGTGCCGCACTGTCAGAGGGTCAGTGCTGAGGGAGCGCCGCACTGTCAGAGGGTCAGTGCCGAGGGAGTGCCGCACTGTCAGAGGGTCAGTGCTGAGGGAGCGCCGCACTGTCAGAGGGTCAGTGCTGAGGGAGCGCCGCACTGTCAGAGGGTCAGTGCCGAGGGAGCGCCGCACTGTCAGAGGGTCAGTGCTGAGGGAGCGCCGCACTGTCAGAGGGTCAGTGCCGAGGGAGTGCCGCACTGTCAGAGGGTCAGTGCTGAGGGAGCGCCGCACTGTCAGAGGGTCAGTGCTGAGGGAGTGCCGCACTGTCAGAGGGTCAGTGCTGAGGGAGTGCCGCACTGTCAGAGGGTCAGTGCTGAGGGAGTGTCGCTCTGTCAGAGGGTCAGTGCTGAGGGAGAGCCGCACTGTCAGAGGGTCAGTGCCGAGGGAGTGCCGCACTGTCAGAGGGTCAGTGCTGAGGGAGAGCCGCGCTAACGGGAGGGATGGGGGTGGTGTAGGGAGGGTTTGCTGGGTCGATGGGAACTCTGGCGCTCGGTAAAACGGAATGAGTCTGACTCACCGATGGGAACGTCCTTCCTAACATCCCAGTGCTGTCATGGCTCCAATCCTATCCAGCTTCACTCCAAAACAGCTGCTCCTCGCTCCCTTCTTGCTCTTTCCCCGGAAAACTCTCTGGTTGCTCATGAAGTCACTGAAGAAACGGTTCCAGGCTCGGTCACTCTGGGCCGCTGTGCCAGTGTCTGTGCCCCGTGCCCCTCTCTGACTGCCCGCCATGGTGAGGGGCTTTCGCTGACCATCTCTGGGATGGACGCCCTCTCCGGCCGCCTCACTGTCCACCACCATCACTGCCTGGTGGGGGGAAAGAGTGTCACAGGTCAAAACAGCCATCTCCTTCCCTGTCCATTCTGTCCATCTCCACACCCGCCCTGTGATAGCCCTTTGATGGAACATTCCCTTTCCAACACCGTGAATTAGTCTCAGTCCCACACAGAGTAAAACCTTTCCAGTGTGTCCTCATTGTCCAAACATCAAACACACCCGGACAGGACCATCCCCAACAAGGTTACTGAGTGCTTGGAGTAGGTGAGAACTCCCTCGGCACTGACCCTCTGACAGTGCGGCACTCCCTCGGCACTGACCCTCTGACAGTGCGGCGCTCCCTCAGCACTGACCCTCTGACAGTGCGGCGCTCCCTCAGCACTGACCCTCTGACAGTGCGGCACTCCCTCGGCACTGACCCTCTGACAGTGCGGCGCTCCCTCAGCACTGACCCTCTGACAGTGCGGCGCTCCCTCAGCACTGACCCTCTGACAGTGCGGCGCTCCCTCAGCACTGACCCTCTGACAGTGCGGCACTCCCTCAGCACTGACCCTCTGACAGTGCGGCGCTCCCTCAGCACTGACCCTCTGACAGTGCGGCGCTCCCTCAGCACTGACCCTCTGACAGTGCGGCGCTCCCTCAGCACTGACCCTCTGACAGTGCGGCGCTCCCTCAGCACTGACCCTCTGACAGTGCGGCGCTCCCTCGGCACTGACCCTCTGACAGTGCGGCGCTCCCTCAGCACTGACCCTCTGACAGTGCGGCACTCCCTCGGCACTGACCCTCTGACAGTGCGGCGCTCCCTCGGCACTGACCCTCTGACAGTGCGGCGCTCCCTCAGCACTGACCCTCTGACAGTGCGGCGCTCCCTCGGCACTGACCCTCTGACAGTGCGGCGCTCCCTCAGCACTGACCCTCTGACAGTGCGGCACTCCCTCGGCACTGACCCTCTGACAGTGCGGCGCTCCCTCGGCACTGACCCCCTGACAGTGCGGCGCTCCCTCAGCACTGACCCTCTGACAGTGCGGCGCTCCCTCAGCACTGACCCTCTGACAGTGCGGCACTCCCTCGGCACTGACCCTCTGACAGTGCGGCGCTCCCTCGGCACTGACCCCCTGACAGTGCGGCGCTCCCTCAGCACTGACCCTCTGACAGTGCGGCGCTCCCTCAGCACTGACCCTCTGACAGTGCGGCACTCCCTCGGCACTGACCCTCTGACAGTGTGGCGCTCCCTCAGCGCTGACCCTCTGACAGTGCGGCGCTCCCTCAGCACTGACCCTCTGACAGTGCGGCGCTCCCTCAGCACTGACCCTCTGACAGTGCGGCGCTCCCTCAGCACTGACCCTCTGACAGTGCGGCGCTCCCTCAGCACTGACCCTCTGACAGTGCGGCGCTCCCTCAGCACTGACCCTCTGACAGTGCGGCACTCCCTCAGCACTGACCCTCTGACAGTGCAGCACTCCCTCGGCACTGACCCTCTGACAGTGCGGCACTCCCTCAGCACTGACCCTCTGACAGTGCGGCACTCCCTCAGCACTGACCCTCTGACAGTGCGGCACTCCCTCGGCACTGACCCTCTGACAGTGTGGCGCTCCCTCAGCGCTGACCCTCTGACAGTGCGGCGCTCCCTCAGCACTGACCCTCTGACAGTGCGGCACTCCCTCAGCACTGACCCTCTGACAGTGCGGCGCTCCCTCAGCACTGACCCTCTGACAGTGCGGGGCTCCCTCAGCACTGACCCTCTGACAGTGCGGCGCTCCCTCAGCACTGACCCTCTGACAGTGCGGCACTCCCTCAGCACTGACCCTCTGACAGTGCGGCGCTCCCTCAGCACTGACCCTCTGACAGTGCGGCACTCCCTCAGCACTGACCCTCTGACAGTGCGGCGCTCCCTCAGCACTGACCCTCTGACAGTGCGGCACTCCCTCAGCACTGACCCTCTGACAGTGCGGCGCTCCCTCAGCACTGACCCTCTGACAGTGCGGGGCTCCCTCAGCACTGACCCTCTGACAGTGCGGCGCTCCCTCAGCACTGACCCTCCGACAGTGCGGCGCTCCCTCAGCACTGACCCTCTGACAGTGCGGCGCTCCCTCAGCACTGACCCTCTGACAGTGCGGTGCTCCCTCAGTGGGTTACAGGGATAGGGCCCGGGGGGCTGTGGACAGTGCAGTCTTGATGGGCCGAATTGCCTCCTCCTGCACTGTTGGGATTCTATGGATTTTAACCTGGTTTTGTGGGGATATTTCTCTCTCTCGCTGTTCCAAAATCGGCCTGAGCTGGTTCCAGCCACTCCACATCTGAAGCCCAGTCACTGCTGTAATTAAACTCTCGAAGCGAGAATCGTGTGCACAGCAAGATTCCACAGGCAATCCTGTGACAAAGTTAAAGTTTATTTATTTGTGTCACAAGTAAGGCTTACATTAACACTGCAATGAAGTTACTGTAAAAATCCCCCAGCGCACACACTCTGGCGCCTGTTCGGGTTACACTGAGGGAGAATTTAACACGGCCCAATGCACCCTAACCAGCACGTCTTTCAGACTGTGGGAGGGAACCAGAGCACCCGGAGGAAACCCACGCAGACACGGGGAGACTGTGCAGATTTCACACAGACAGTGACCCAAGGCCAGGAATCGAACCGGATCCCTGGCGCTGTGAGACAGCAGCGCTAACCCACTGTGTCACCGTGCCGCTGGGATTGAACCCGGGTCCCTGTGAGACAGCAGCGCTAACCCACTGTGTCACCGTGCCACTGGGATTGAACCCGGGTCCCTGGCACTGTGAGACAGCAGCGCTAACCCACTGTGTCACTGTGCCACTGGGATTGAACCCGGGTCCCTGGCGCTGTGAGGCAGCA
>NW_027650211.1:12500-15000 GCF_965287045.1 Carcharhinus amblyrhynchos | reverse complement strand
CTGCCTCGCTAAATATTTTTAAGAAGCGGGTTGATGGGTTTTTGATAAGAGAGGGGATTAAGGGTTATGGGGAGAGGGCGGAAAGTGGAACTGAGCCACGACAGATCAGCCATGATCTTATTGAATGGCGGGGCAGGCTCGAAGGGCCAGATGGCCTACTCCTGCTCCTATTTCTTATGTTCTTATGTTCTTATGTAACTCTGCACAGAATTAGTTCGAGTTTATTTATCAGTGTCACAAGTAAGGCTCACATTAACACTGCAATGAAGTTACTGTGAAAATCCCCTAGTCGCCCACACTCCGCTGTCTGTTCAGGTTACACTGAGGGAGAATTTAGCACGGCCCAATGCACCCTAACCAGCACGTCTTTCAGACTGTGGGAGGGAACCAGAGCACCCGGAGGAAACCCACACAGACACGGGGAGAACGTGCAGACTCTGCACAGACAGTGACCCAAACCGGGAATCGAACTCGGGTCCCTAGCTCTGTGAGGCAGCAGCGCTAACCCACTGTGTCACCGTGCCGCTGCGATTGAACCAGGTCCCTGTGAGGCAGCAGCGCTAACCCACTGTGTCACCGTGCCGCTGGGATTGAACCCGGGTCCCTGTGAGGCAGCAGCGCTAACCCACTGTGTCACCGTGCTGCTGGGATTGAACCCGGGTCCCTGTGAGGCAGCAGAGCTAACCCACTGTGTCACCGTGCCGCTGGGATTGAACCCGGGTCCCTGTGAGGCAGCAGCGCTAACCCACTGTGTCACCGTGCCGCTGGGATTGAACCCGGGTCCCTGTGAGGCAGCAGAGCTAACCACTGTGTCACCGTGCCGCTGGGATTGAACCCGGGTCCCTGTGAGGCAGCAGAGCTAACCCACTGTGTCACCGTGCCGCTGGGATTGAACCCGGGTCCCTGTGAGGCAGCAGAGCTAACCCACTGTGTCACCGTGCCGCTGGGATTGAACCTGGGTCCCTGTGAGGCAGCAGTACTAACCCACCGTGTCACCGTGCCACCCTAGGTGGTGTAGAGCTGGCTTTGTTTGTAGCTGGACACAGTCTCTCATCCCCACCCCCTACCTGCCACTGTCCCCTCCCCGGGCTCCTGATATTCAGCAGGGTGAGGGTTGCTCCCACCCCATTGTCGGAGCTGTCCGCGGTCTCACTCTGGAATTCCCGGGATAAAGGCTGGGAACAGTTCCTGTGAGTGCATGTGAGTTACCCCGGAGACCTGGGGCTGCAGGAACCCTTATCAATCCTTTCCCTTGTTGCTGCTTTCCTTTTCGCTGTGTCTCCCCGACCCCCCACCCCACTGCATCTCTCTGCCTTCCCCCCACCCCCCGCCCCCCACAGCTCTCTCTGCACACCACCCCATCTCTCTCTCTGCACCACCCGCTCTGTCTCTCTGCATCCCCACCTCCCATCTCTCTGCCTTTCCCCTACCCCCTCCCCTCTCCTTGTCTCTCTCTCTCTGTACCCTCTATCCCCCGCCCCCCGCGTCTCTCTGCCTTTCCCAACACTCAATCTGGAGGGAAACTTTGGGATCAACATTTTCTGTGAAATAATGACTCTCACACTCACTCACACACACACAGAGCACGGTGGCACAGTGGGTTAGCAGTACTGCCTCACAGCGCCAAAGAACCAGGTTCGATTCCCAGCTTGGGTCACTGTCTGTGTGGAATCTGCACATTCTCCCTGTGTCTGTGTGGGTTTCCTCCGGGTGCTCCAGTTTCCTCCCACTGTCTGAAAATATGCCTATTACGTGGATTGGCCATGTGAAATTGTCCTTTCGTGTCCAAAGATGTGTAGGTTAGGGGGGATTGGCCATGCTAAATTGTCCCTTAGTGTCCAAAGATGTGTAGGTTAGGGTGGATTGGCTATGCTAAATTGTCCCTTAGTGTCCAAAGATGTATAGGTTAGGGTGGATTGGCCATGCAAAATTGTCCCTTAGTGTCCAAAGATGTGGAGTTAGGGTGGATTGGCCATGCTAAATTGTCCCTTAGTGTCCAAAGATGTGTAGGTTAGGGTGGATTGGCTATGCTAAATTGTCCCTTAGTGTCCAAAGATGTGTAGGTTAGGGTGGATTGGCCATGCAACATTGTCCCTTAGTGTCCAAAGATGTGGAGGTTAGGGTGGATTGGCCATGCTAAATTGTCTCTTAGTGTCCAAAGACATGTAGGTTAGGGCGATTGGCTGTGCTAAATTCTCCCTCAGTGTAACCCGAACAGGCACCGGAGTGGGCGACTGGGGATTTTCACAGTAACTTCATTGCAGTGTTAATGTAAGCCTTACTTGTGACACTGATAAATAAACCTTAAAACACATGTAGGCCAGACCGGGGTAAGGACAGCAGATTTCCTTCCCTAAAGGGTTTTTCCAACAATGGGTCATCAGTAGATTCTTAATTCCAGATTTATTTTTATTGAATTCAAATTCCACCATCTGCCGTGGCGGGATTCGAGTTTCTGGATTAGTAATCTGGGGATAATCCCATGAGGAATTCACCTTTC
>NW_027650211.1:0-7500 GCF_965287045.1 Carcharhinus amblyrhynchos | reverse complement strand
GGCACTGACCTTCTGACAGTGCGGCGCTCCCTCAGCACTGACCCTCTGACAGTGCGGCGCTCCCTCAGTACTGACCCTCTGACAGTGCGGCGCTCCCTCAGCACTGACCCTCTGACAGTGCGGCGCTCCCTCAGCACTGACCCTCTGACAGTGCGGCGCTCCCTCAGCACTGACCCTCTGACAGTGCGGCGCTCCCTCGGCACTGACCCTCTGACAGTGCGGCGCTCCCTCGGCACTGACCCTCTGACAGTGCGGCGCTCCCTCGGCACTGACCCTCTGACAGTGCGGCACTCCCTCAGCACTGACCCTCTGACAGTGCGGCGCTCCCTCGGCACTGACCCTCTGACAGTGCGGCGCTCCCTCGGCACTGACCCTCTGACAGTGCGGCGCTCCCTCGGAATCTCTGTGTAACACGGTGCTCTGTCTTTGTCTCGCTCTCTGTCTCTCTCTCCATCCCCCATCTCTGTCTTTCTGTCTCTCACTCTGTCTCCCTCTCTCACTCTGTCTCTCTATCTCTGTCTCTCTCCCTCTTCTGTTTCTCTCTCTGTCTCTCTCCCTCTTCTGTTTCTCTCTCTGTCTGTCGCTGTCTCTCTGTCACCGTCTCTCTGTCACCGTCTCTCTCCCTCCCCCCATCTCTGTCTCTCTCTCTGTCTCTCACTCTGTCTCTCTCTGTCTTTCTCTCTCACTCTGTCCCTCTGTCTCTCTCTCTGTCTCACCCTGTCTTTGTGTGAGAGTGTGTGTGTGTGTGGGGGGCGGGGGGGAGGGCATGTGGGAGTGTCCCATGATGCTACAAAGGCAGCAGGTGGTTCGGCAGGGACCTGGGTTTGATTCCCGGCTTGGGTCACTGTCAGTGTGGAGCCTGCACATTCTCCCCATGTCTGTGTGGGTTTCCTCTGGGTGGTCCGGTTTCCTCCCACAGTCCAAAGATGTGCAGGTTAGGGGAATTGCCCCTTAGTATCATAACTATAAGGTTCATGTTGGGAGATATAGGAGGGGTGTCTGAGGTAGATTCTTTACTCAGAGTGTGGTTGGAGTGTGGAATACACTGCCTGCTGTGATAGTGGAGTCGGACACTTTAGGAACTTTCAAGCAGTTATTGGATAGGCACATGGAGCACACCAGGATGATAGGGAGTGGGATCGACTGATCTTGGGTTTAGACATAACTCAGCACAACATCGAGGGCCAAAGGGCCTGAACTGTGCTGTACTGTTCTATGTTCTAGAGACAGAGAGAGAGAGTCAGACAGAGAGAAAAGAGAGTGAAGGAGAGAGAGACAGAGAGAAAGGGATAGAGTGTTGACAGAGAGAGAGAGGGGGTCAGTGACAAATAGTGAGGCCTAGGGGGTTGCAGGCAGTGTGTGTGACAGAGAGAGAGGAAATGGGTGTACAGTTTGTCAGAGTGAAAGAGAAAGTAAAACTATTTTAATTAGGGAGTTTCCAGTGGACTTTTGGACTGCGTAAGAGAAACTGCCCTGTGCCTGTTAACAGTGCCTCCACACTCAGGCATAATGGATCCAAAGAAAAAGAAGGTTTTCTACCAGAAAGGTGAATAATTCTCCGTTCTTTACCCAGAGAGCAGCTCTTCACAGCACTCAGTTTTTCAATAGTTCATTCTCTCAGTGTGAACCAGCTGCAGAGAGTTCCCAGCACACAGATATCCAGTCTGCTTTCAGTTCGAAAGATTAGCCAGTCACCAGCTGAGTATCTGTGTGTGTAAATGATCATTATATCAGGAACAGCCTCTATAACTCCACAGAGAGAGCTATACTCTGTATCTAATCCCGTGCTGTACCTGTCCTGGGAGTGTTTGATGGGGAACAGTGTAGAGGGAGCTTTACTCTGTATTTAACCCCGTGCTGTACCTTCCTGGGAGTGTTTGATGGGGGGACAGTGTAGAGGGAGCTTTACTCTGTATCTAACCCCGTGCTGTACCTGTCCTAGGAGTGTTTGATGGGGACAGTGTAGAGGGAGCTTTACTCTGTATCTAATCCCGTGCTGTACCTGTCCTGGGAGTGTTTGATGGGGGGACAGTGTAGAGGGAGCTTTACTCTGTATCTAACCCCGTGCTGTACCTGTCCTGGGAGTGTTTGATGGGGACAGTGTAGAGGGAGCTTTACTCTGTATCTAATCCCGTGCTGTACCTGTCCTGGGAGTGTTTGATGGGGAACAGTGTAGAGGGAGCTTTACTCTGTATTTAACCCCGTGCTGTACCTTCCTGGGAGTGTTTGATGGGGGGACAGTGTAGAGGGAGCTTTACTCTGTATCTAACCCCGTGCTGTACCTGTCCTGGGAGTGTTTGATGGGGACAGTGTAGAGGGAGCTTTACTCTGTATCTAATCCCGTGCTGTACCTGTCCTGGGAGTGTTTGATGGGGACAGTGTAGAGGGAGCTTTACTCTGTATCTAACCCCGTGCTGTACCTGTCCTGGGAGTGTTTGATGGGGACAGTGTAGAGGGAGCTTTACTCTGTATCTAATCCCGTGCTGTACCTGTCCTGGGAGTGTTTGATGGGGAACAGTGTAGAGGGAGCTTTACTCTGTATTTAACCCCGTGCTGTACCTTCCTGGGAGTGTTTGATGGGGGGACAGTGTAGAGGGAGCTTTACTCTGTATCTAACCCCGTGCTGTACCTGTCCTGGGAGTGTTTGATGGGGACAGTGTAGAGGGAGCTTTACTCTGTATCTAATCCCGTGCTGTACCTGTCCTGGGAGTGTTTGATGGGGGGACAGTGTAGAGGGAGCTTTACTCTTTATCTAACCCCGTGCTGTACCTGTCCTGGGAGTGTTTGATGGGGACAGTGTAGAGGGAGCTTTACTCTGTATCTAATCCCGTGCTGTACCTGTCCTGGAGTGTTTGATGGGGGGACAGTGTAGAGGGAGCTTTACTCTGTATCTAACCCCGTGCTGTACCTGTCCTGGGAGTGTTTGATGGGGACAGTGTAGAGGGAGCTTTACTCTGTATCTAACCCCGTGCTGTACCTGTCCTGGGAGTGTTTGTTGGGGGACAGTGTAGAGGGAGTTTACTCTGTATCTAACCCCGTGCTGTACCTGTCCTGGGAGTGTTTGTTGGGGGACAGTGTAGAGGGAGCTTTACTCTGTATCTAAGAGGATAATATTTGTCTTTTCAGTTTTGGGACAGAGCAATCTTCACCAGTTACCCTGTAAACACTTTGTGGATATGGATGAGCTTCCTAATTTTATTAACCGGCTCCTGGAGAAGGTTTGTTCTGGAGCAGTATATGCGATTCCTGTGGACTATTCTGGGTGAAGTTAGCTGGGACAGAGTCACTTTCTGTTCATTGTTGACACTGAGAGTGTGTTGGGTCCGAGAACCCTGACAGCAAAAAAATCATCAAAATATCAATCTTCCTGAACTTAAAGATTGACAAAGAAGTTGATAAAGAAGGGTAGGAGAAACTATGAAGCTGGGCTAGTGCTTAATATAAAAAAGGATAGCAAGAGTTTTTATAAATATATAAAAAGGAAGAGGCTGGCTAGGGTGAACGTTGGTCCCTTAGAGGATGAGAAGGGGGACTTAGTGGTAGGGGATGGGGATATGGCTGAGGTCTTGAATAACTTTTTTGTTTCTGTCTTCACGGAGGAGGACGTGAATAATTTGCCGGGTGTTAGAGATGGAAAGGTGGTAGGACTGGAGGGTCTTAATGACATTACTGTTACTAGAGAGGCGGTGCTCGACAGACTGGAGGGACTGATTGTGGACAAGTCACCAGGACCGGATGGAATGCATCCGAGGGTTCTGAAAGAAATGGCGGAGGTGATAGTGGATGCCTTGGTGGTTATTTTCCAAACGTCACTGGATTCCGGGGAAGTGCCGGAAGATTGGAAAACGGCTAATGTTACGATGTTGTTTAAGAAGGGTGCCAGGCAAAAGGCAGGGAATTATAGGCCGGTTAGTTTAACGTCTGTTGTAGGTAAAATGTTAGAATCCGTCATCAAGGAGGAAATAGCGAGGCATCTTGAGAGAAAGTGCTTGATAGAGCAGACGCAGCACGGTTTCGTTAAAGGGAAGTCGTGTCTGACAAATTTACTGGAGTTCTATGAGGATGTGTCTAGGGCGGTGGATAGAGGAGAGCCGGTGGATGTGGTCTTTCTTGATTTTCAGAAGGCGTTTGACAAGGTACCTCACAAGAGGTTATTGCAGAAGGTCAGGGGACATGGAGTTGGGGGTAGGGTGTTAGCGTGGATAGAGGATTGGTTGTCAAATAGGAGGCAGAGAGTGGGGGTCAATGGGTGCTATTCGGATTGGTGGTTGGTGACTAGTGGAGTGCCCCAGGGGTCGGTGCTGGGGCCTCAGCTATTTACCATTTATATAGATGATCTGGAGGAGGGAACCGAGTGTATGGTGTCGAAATTTGCTGATGACACCAAGATTGGTGGAACGGCAAATTGTGCGGAGGGTGTGGAGAGTCTGCAGAAGGATCTAGATAGGCTGGGCGAATGGGCCAGGAACTGGCAAATGGAATTTAATGTTGGCAAGTGCAAGGTGGTCCACTTTGGTAGGAATAATGGTAGGAAGGGTTATTACTTAGGTGGCGAAAAACTGCAGCAGGCGACGGTGCAGAGGGACCTCGGGGTCCTTGTGCATGAGTCGCAAAAACCCAGCTTGCAGGTGCAGCAGGTGGTCAGGAAGGCGAATGGGATGCTGGCCTTCATAGCGAGGGGGATTGAATATAAAAGTAGGGAGGTCTTGCTGCAGCTGTATAGGGCATTGGTGAGGCCGCAGCTGGAGTACTGTGTGCAGTTTTGGTCGCCGTACTTACGCAAGGATGTTTTGGCCTTGGAGGGAGTGCAGAGGAGGTTTACTAGGCTGATGCTGGAGTTGAGGGGGTTGAGCTATGAGGAGAGGCTGAATAAACTGGGCTTGTACTCGTTAGAGTTTAGAAGAATGAGGGGAGATCTCATTGAGACGTATAAGATGATGAATGGGATGGATAGGATAGAGGTGGAGAGACTCTTCCCGCTCAGAAAGGACAGTAGGACTAGGGGGCACAGCCTCAAGATAAAGGGGGGTCGGTTTAGAATGGAGTGGAGGAGGAACTTCTTCACTCAAAGGGTGGTGAATCTCTGGAATTCTCTGCCCGTTGAAGTGGTGGAGGCTACCTCGCTAAATATTTTTAAGAGGCGGGTTGATGGGTTTTTGATAAGAGAGGGGATTAAGGGTTATGGGGAGAGGGTGGGAATGTGGAACTGAGCCACGACAGATCAGCCATGATCTTATTGAATGGCGGGGCAGGCTCGAAGGGCTAGATGGCCGACTCCTGCTCCTATTTCTTATGTTCCCCACACTCTCTCAGTCTGTGCCCTCTCTCTCCTCTGTCCACACATTTTCTCTCTCTCCCACTTCTATCCATTCTCACATTCCCCCCCTCTCTCTCCCTCTCCATTCCCCCTCCCTCTCCGTGCCCGTTCCCCCCCCCCTCCCTGCCCGTTCCCCCCCCTCCCTCTCCCTGCCCGTTCCCCCCCCTCCCTCTCCCTGCCCGTTCCCCCCCCTCCCTCTCCCTGCCCGTTCCCCCCCCCTCCCTCTCCCTGCCCGTTCCCCCCCCTCCCTCTCCCTGCCCGTTCCCCCCCCCTCCCTCTCCCTGCCCGTTCCCCCCCCTCCCTCTCCCTGCCCGTTCCCCCCCCCTCCCTCTCCCTGCCCGTTCCCCCCCCCTCCCTCTCCCTGCCCGTTCCCCCCCCCTCCCTCTCCCTGCCCGTTCCCCCCCCCTCCCTCTCCCTGCCCGTTCCCCCCCCCTCCCTCTCCCTGCCCGTTCCCCCCCCCCTCCCTCTCCCTGCCCGTCCCCCCCCCCCCCTCTCCCTGCCCGTTTCTTTCCCCCCCCCCCACCCTCTCTCTCTCCCCCCCTCTCTCTGTCCAGGGTTCAGGATGTGGATTGTGTGATGTGCTGCCTCTTTCTACCCCCTGTAGGGGACCTGCACCTTCCCCTGCAGCCTCTGTACCAGCTCTGTGCTGTCCTGGCAAACCATTCGCTCTCTGCTCAATCTGCACGACCAAGAGCTGAAGAAGATGGAGAGACAACTGCAGGAAAACTCCAGGAACAAGTCTCATCCCTTCAGCACGGTGAGAGATCCATCAACGGGATTCTTCCAGAGATATCCCACCCACATCACATTCTCCATTAGAAACAATTCAGAGACACACTCGTTAATAACCTTCCACTGCTCAGAGAGGGTTCACCCCAGTGTCCAAACTCAATCTGAGACAGGGGGGAACTGCTGGATAAAGAAACTTTCCTCTGTATCTAACCCCGTGCTGTACCTGTCCTGGGAGTGTTTGATGGGGGGACAGTGTAGAGGGAGCTTTACTCTGTATCTAACCCCGTGCTGTACCTGTCCTGGGAATGTTTGATGGGGGGACAGTGTAGAGGGAGCTTTACTCTGTATCTAACCCCGTGCTGTACCTGTCCTGGGAGTGTTTGATGGGGGGACAGTGTAGAGGGAGCTTTACTCTGTATCTAACCCCGTGCTGTACCTGTCCTGGGAGTGTTTGATGGGGGGACAGTGTAGAGGGAGCTTTACTCTGTATCTAACCCCGTGCTGTACCTGTCCTGGGAGTGTTTGATGGGGGGACAGTGTAGAGGGAGCTTTACTCTGTATCTAACCCCGTGCTGTACCTGTCCTGGGAGTGTTTGATGGGGGGACAGTGTAGAGGGAGCTTTACTCTGTATCTAACCCCGTGCTGTACCTGTCCTGGGAGTGTTTGATGGGGGGACAGTGTAGAGGGAGCTTTACTCTGTATCTAACCCCGTGCTGTACCTGTCCTGGGAGTGTTTGATGGGGGGACAGTGTAGAGGGAGCTTTACTCTGTATCTAACCCCGTGCTGTACCTGTCCTGGGAGTGTTTGATGGAGGACAGTGTAGAGGGAGCTTTACTCTGTATCTAACCCCGTGCTGTACCTGTCCTGGGAGTGTTTGAAGGGAGACAGTGTAGAGGGAGCTTTACTCTGTATCTAACCCTGTGCTGTACCTGTCCTGGGAGTGTTTGAAGGGAGACAGTGTAGAGGGAGCTTTACTCTGTATCTAACCCCGTGCTGTACCTATCCTGGGAGTGTTTGATGGGGGACAGTGTAGAGGGAGCTTTACTCTGTATCTAACCCCGTGTTGTACCTGTCCTGGGAGTGGTTTGATGTGGGGGGGGGACAGTGGTTTGAATGTTTACTGACTGGCCTGTTTATATTATAGTGCCCCCAGTGTACTCGGATGGTGCAGAGGGATTCGGACAGTCTGTGTGTCCTGTGTCCGCAGTGTCCAGGATCCGATCGTCAGGATTACCGCTTCTGTTGGGATTGTCGCAGCAAATGGATGGCCTCCCCCGACAGCCCCTCCTGTCCTGGGGAATGTCACCCCCGGGAGTTGCTGCGATCGTGTGCGACCATTAACCTGCCCCGCAGTGCAGTGCACCGCTGTCCGACAGTGAGGAGATGCCCTGAATGTCATGAGCTTCTCAGTCACCAGAGTGGGTGTAACAACATTATCTGTCCCTGTGT
>NW_027650210.1:132500-135738 GCF_965287045.1 Carcharhinus amblyrhynchos | reverse complement strand
AATGCCGGAGACACAGTGAGAATAAAAGCTCTGTGTGTGTGTCAGTATCAAACCCACACGCACACGGGGTGGAAATGATTGAGGCTTGAACCGAGTCAACCTGAGGTGATCTCTGGAGTGTAATACCTCACACACAGAGTGGCGTCAGACCTGCATTCCACCCTGTTAGTTTAAGCAGTTTGCATTGTGTAATGTTCCCTTCGTCTACTGAAATGTTCTGACCTCTGCAATCCATTTGTCAGTTTGATTTTGGTTTGAATGTGTGTGCGTGTGTGTGTGTGTGTGTGTGTATAACTAAGCTGTTAGAGGTGATTAATTCATGTTTATATCCTCATCACAGCTTAGCAATTGCTGTCAATAAGCAAGTCGTCCATCCATCCATCTAGCCATCCATTCATCCATCTATCCAACCACCCGTCCATCCGTCCATCCATCCATCCACCTGTCCCTCCATCCAACCACCCAACCATCCGTCCATCCATCCATCCACCCATCCGTCCGTCCATCCATCCATCCACCTGTCCCTCCGTACATCCACCCAACCGTCCATCCGTCCATCCACCTGTCCCTCCATCCATCCACCCACCCGTCCGTCCGTCCATCCATCCATCCACCTGTCCCTCCGTCCATCCACTCAACCGTCCACCCATCCATCCATCCATCCACCCGTCCGTCCATCCATCCATCCACCTGTCCCTCCGTCCATCCACCCAACCGTCCATCCGTCCATCAATCCACCCATCCGTCCGTCCATCCATCCATCCACCTGTCCCTCCATCTATCTACCCAACCGTCCATCCATCCACCCATCCGTCTGTCCATCCATCCACCTGTTCCTCCATCCATCCATCTCACTCCCTCCTTCTCTCTTCCTCTATCTCTATCTATCAGCCCATCTTTCTCTCTCTAATGGTTTCTCTCTTTTTTAACCTCTTACCTTGCTCACTCTCTTTATTACTCCTGTCTTTCTCTTTATCTCTCTCGCATTCTAGCTCTCTCGCTCTTTACCCATCTCTATCTCTCCTCAGCTCTCTCTCACTCTTGCCATTTATCTCTACCTCTCTCTCCCTCTCTCTTTGTCTCGCTCTCTGTTTATCCCTTACTCTTGCACTCACTCTCTTTCTTTATCTCTCTCTTCTCTGTCTTTCTCTCCCCCTCTCCCTATCTCCGTTCAGTTAGTAGGCGCTCATGCTTTCTAGTTTTTAGCACAGCGAGTTGTAATCTGGGAGGCCACAGGAAGCTTATTCTAGATTAATTTGTAAACAAACGAATTGAAGCATAAAACCAGAAGCAGGACGAGGCCATTTGGCCCTTTGGTCCTGCTCCATCATTCATTTTGATCATGGCTGATCACTGAGTTTAATATACTGATCCCCTCCCCCACTACCTGTATCCCTTGATATCTTTCTAATTTCTTCTCGAAATCACATAACATTTTGGCCTCAACTACTTTCTGTGGTAGTGAATTCCACACACTCACCACACTCTGGGTGAAGAAATTTCTCCGCACCTCAATTCTAAAAGGGTTATCCCTTACCCTCAAACGACGACCCCCCCCCCTCCCCCAGTTCTGGACTCCCTCAACCATCGAAGAGGCAAAAATTGCAGGAGGTGTGGGTAGGGTAAGTGCGGGCTGGGATTCAGATCAATCAGAAAGAGATAGTACAGACCCAGTGGGCTGAATGGCCTCCCTCCATGCTGGAAGGTTAGAAGATTTGATGAAGGATATCATTTGGCGATTCTCAGCTGTTCTGTTCCGCCACACGGTGTGTTCTCAGTGTGGACATGGGAAAGGTCATGTCTACAGGTCTGTGCCGTGTGAATGCAGAGCCACAGACACAGCTTGCGAGAAGCCATGCACTTTAATAACTCTGCCTCACATGAAAAAAAATTACATCCACCACAAACCACAACCCCTGTTTCATCCCTGCTGCAAAAAAGACGCTCAGAGAAAACCCAGGTCACATGTCCGACTACAGTCACACCAACGCATTCTCTATAGATGAAGCAACTCATCAAATCTGGACTGGCAAACAGCCAGGATTTAGTTAAAGATAGAGTAAAGCTTCCCCGACACTGTCCCCATTAAACACCACCCAGGACAGGTTCAGCACGGGGTTAGATACAGAGTAAAGCTCCCCCTACACTGTCCCCATCAAACTCTCCCAGGACAGGTACAGCACGGGGTTAGATACAGAGTAAAGCTCCCTCTACACTGTCCCCCATCAAACTCTCCCAGGACAGGTACAGCACGGGGTTAGATACAGAGTAAAGCTCCCTCTACACTGTCCCCATCAAACTCTCCCAGGACAGGTACAGCACGGGGTTAGATACAGAGTAAAGCTCCCTCTACACTGTCCCCATCAAACACTCCCAGGACAGGTACAGCACGGGGTTAGATACAGAGTAAAGCTCCCTCTACACTGTCCCCATCAGACACTCCCAGGACAGGTACAGCACGGGGTTAGATACAGAGTAAAGCTCCCTCTACACTGTCCCCATCAAACACTCCCAGGACAGGTACAGCACGGGGTTAGATACAGAGTAAAGCTCCCTCTACACTGTCCCCATCAAACACTCCCAGGACAGGTACAGCACGGGGTTAGATACAGAGTAAAGCTCCCTCTACACTGTCCCCATCAAACACTCCCAGGACAGGTACAGCACGGGGTTAGATACAGAGTAAAGTCCCTCTACACTGTCCCCATCAAACACTCCCAGGACAGGTACAGCACGGGGTTAGATACAGAGTAAGCTCCCTCTACACTGTCCCCATTAAACACTCCCAGGACAGGTACAGCACGGGGTTAGATACAGAGTAAAGCTCCCTCTACACTGTCCCCATCAAACACCCCCAGGACAGGTACAGCACGGGGTTAGATACAGAGTAAAGCTCCCTCTACACTGTCGCCCATCAAACACTCCCAGGACAGGTACAGCACGGGGTTAGATACAGAGTAAAGCTCCCTCTACACTGTCGCCCCCATCAAACACTCCCAGGACAGGTACAGCACGGGGTTAGATACAGAGTAAAGCTCCCTCTACACTGTCCCCATCAAACACTCCCAGGACAGGTACAGCACGGGGTTAGATACAGAGTAAAGCTCCCTCTACACTGTCCCCATCAAACACTCCCAGGACAGGTACAGCACGGGGTTAGATACAGAGTAAAGCTCCCTCTACACTGTCCCCCATCAAACACTCCCAGGACAGGGACAGCACGGGGTTAGATACAGAG
>NW_027650210.1:65000-127500 GCF_965287045.1 Carcharhinus amblyrhynchos | reverse complement strand
AAAAGTCTGATGGCAGCAGGGAAGATGCTGTTCTTGAGTCAGTTTGTACGTGACTTCAGACTTTTGTACCTTTATCCTGATGGAAGAAGATGGAAGAGAGTATTTCCACAGAAGTGCTGGAGTGTCTGCGGTCCGCGATTGTGCAGGCTGATTTTCTGTGGTAGCGGAAAGTGTAGACAGAGTCAATGGATGGGAGGCTGTGTAGATTAGGTGGATTAGCCATGCTAAACTGTCCCTTGGTTTCCAAAGATATGCAGGTTAGATGGATTGGCCATGCTAAATTACCCCTTGGTGTCCAAAGATGTACAGGTTAGGTGGATTGGCCATGCTAAATTACCGCTTGGTGTCCAAAGATGTGTAGGTTAGGTGGATTGGCCATGTTAAATTGCCCCTTAGTGTTCTAAGATGTACAGGTTAGGTGGGATTGGCCATGTTAAATTGCCCCTTAGAGTTCAAAGATATGCAGGTTAGATGGATTGGCCATGCTAAATTACCCCTTAGTGTCCAGAGATGTGTAAGTTAGGTGGATTGGCCATGCTAAATTGACCCTTAGCATCCAAAGATGTGTAGGTTGGGTGGATTGGCCATGCTAAATTGCCCCTTAGTGTCTAAAGATGTGCAGGTTAGGTGGATTGTCATGCTAAATTACCCCTTAGTGTCCAGAGATGTGTAAATTAGGTGGATTGGCCATGCTAAATTGACCCTTAGCATCCAAAGATGTGCAGGTTAGGTGGATTGTCATGCTAAATTGCCCCCTAGTGTCCAAAGATGTGTAGGTTAGGTGGATTAGCCATGCTAAATTACCGCTTGGTGTCCAAAGATGTGTAGGTTAGGTGGATTGGCCATGTTAAATTGCCCCTTAGTGTTCTAAGATGTACAGGTTAGGTGGGATTGGCCATGTTAAATTGCCCCTTAGTGTTCTAAGATGTACAGGTTAGGTGGGATTGGCCATGTTAAATTGCCCCTTAGTGTTCTAAGATGTACAGGTTAGGTGGGATTGGCCATGTTAAATTGCCCCTTAGTGTTCTAAGATGTACAGGTTAGGTGGGATTGGCCATGTTAAATTGCCCCTTAGAGTTCAAAGATATGCAGGTTAGATGGATTGGCCATGCTAAATTACCCCTTAGTGTCAAAAGATGTGTAGGTTAGGTAGATTGGCCATGTTAACTTGCCCCGTAGTGTCCAATGATGTGCGGGTTAGGTGGGATTGACCATGCTAAATGTGTGAGGTTACAGGGATAGGGAGGAGAGTGCAGGGTCAGATACTCTGTCAGAGATTCGGTGTAGTCTCGATGGGCTGAAGGGTCTCTTGCTGCACTGTAAGGACTCTATGATTCTCCGACCATTGTCCAAAGCATCAAATCCCACACTCCCCTGCTGTGAAGGAGAAGATTTGTATTTTTTGAAAGTGCATTCTCTCAGGGGATGGCGCCGTTGCGGGTGAGTTCAGCACTTTTTGCCCATGTCTAAATGCCCCGTGAACTGAGTATCTTGCTTGGCCATAACGGTTAAGAGTGAAGCGTGTGACAGCAGGCCTGGAATGATGGGTAGGCCAGACCAGGAGGAGTCGGCAGATTTCCCACGCCCTGAGGGAGTACTGGTGAGGCAGGTGGAGTTGGGACAGCCTGGGCCTGGTCACACAAAAGAAGCCTGCGAGTGTGACACCCCCTCCCCTCTCCTAGCCCAGCTTCCTGTCGTCGGCCATTTTAATTCTCCCCACCACTGACCTCTGACCTCTGACCTCGGCCTGCCGCTTCAAGATGGCACTCCCTGGCTTCAGATGAGATTTCAACTCTGGTTTCAATTAATATTCCTCATGTTCATAGAATCATAGAATCCCTACAGCGCCGAAACAGGCCATTCGGCCCATTGAGTCTACACACTGTAACAGCATGTATTTATTCTGCTAGTCTGCCTGACACAAAGAGGCAATGTTACATGGCCAATCACCTAACCAGTGCAATTTTCAGACTGTGGGAGGAAACCGGAGCACCCGGAGGAAACCCTCGCAGGCACGGGGAGAATGTGCAAACTCCACACAGTGACCCGAAGCTGGAATTGAACCAAAGTCCCTGCAGCTGTGAGATAGCGGTGCTCACCTCTCTGCCAACTTGAGCAGTCAGGTCAAAGAACAAAGAACAGCACAGCGCAGGAAACAGGCCCTTCGGCCCTCCAAGATCAAGAGGGTAGGAGAAAGGGCAAAGGGGGCTCTGGATCACTTGTCTAATGATTTAACTACCATGTTTCCCCATGCGTCGAAGGCAATATGTCAATAAAACATCTGGAATCCTGGATATAGAGATGATGAATCGATAGAACTGAACCAATAGAAACTCAGAGGTATGAATTAGCAGCAGGAGTAGGCCACTCGGCCCCCCGTTCCGCCAATCTTGCCTCACCTGACTGTGACCTCAAACTGGAGGATTGTGGTCCATTTCTGTGAACCACAAATGCAATTGTGCTTATTTATTAGTATCGCAAGTAGGCTTACATTAACACTGCAATGAAGTTACTGTGAAAATCCCCTAGTGGCCACACTCTGGCGCCTGTTTGGGTACACCGAGGGAGAACTTAGCACAATCAATGCACCCTAACCAGTACGTCTTTCAGACTGTGGGGACGAAACTGGAGTACCCCGAGGAAACCCACGCAGACACGGGGAGAATGTGCAGGGTCTGCATAGACAGTGACCCGAGCTGGGAATCGAACCCGGGTCTTTGGCGCTGTGAGGCAGCAGTGTTAACCACCAGGCCATCCTGAGGATCCGGGTGGGATATACTGGAGGATTGCTTTCACAGATCGGATTCTTACATCCACACGGGGAGATGGCTGAGGACCTGGGTTATCCCCACAGAGATGGGAAGGCTATGGGGTTGGGGGGGGAGATTAAAGAGAGGCTGCAGGTTACATAAAGAGGAGCTGGGTCACAGGGTTGAATTTTTGAGTGGCAGAAGGGTGAGAATCAGGAGGAAACATTGGCCTACAGAACGAGTGATGATGATTGGCCAGTCCTGATGAGGTCAAGGGTACAAGGTCATCAGGAAAGGGGATTGGATCGACAGCTGAAGCTGAGAACCAATGTTGGCGACGCAGGGTGGACTAACAGCAATGACCTTTGACAGGGATAGCACAGATCAGATGGGCTGAAAGGTCTTTCTCTGTGCTGTACTATTCTAGATTGTAATGAATTACACGACGTGTTCTGCACGCACAAGTCACTCCGGTTTTGTAAATAGGTTGCTTAGCCAGTAATGGGCAGCACAGTGATTAGCACTGCTGCCCCACAGCGCAAAAGACCCGGGTTCAATCCCAGCCTCGGGTCACCGTCTGTGTGGAATCTGCGCATTCTCCCCGTGTCTACGTTGTTTTCATCCGGGTGCTCCAGTTTCCTCCCACAGTCCAAAAGATGTGCAAGTTAGGTGGATTGGCCATGCTAAATTGACCCTAGTGTCAGGAGGATTAGCAGGGTAAATACACGGGATTAGGGCCTGGGTGGGATTGTGGTCAGTGCAGATTCAATGGGCTGAATGGCCTCCTTCTACATTGGACAGATTCTATGGAACCGAGAGGGGATTAAGGGTTATGGGGAGAGGGCGGGAATGTGGAACTGAGCCACGACAGATCAGCCATGATCTTATTGAATGGCGGGGCAGGCTCGAAGGGCTAGGTGGCCTACTCCTGCTCCTATTTCTTATGTTCTTATGTTATGTTCTTATCTTTGAAAGGGATAGCACAAATCTGATGGGGCGAAAGGCCATTCTCTCTGCTGTACTACTCTGGATTGTAATGAATTGCACAGTGTGTTCTGCACACATAGGGCACTCTGACCTTGTAGTTGGATTGCTTAATCGGTGATGGCGATAGTTGGTGATTATTACAGGGAATGTCAGTTTGAGAACCATCCCAAGAGTTGGAATTGTGATAAAATTCAGGAAAATGTGCAGCATGTGTGTTCGGGAAGCTGTCAGGTTGATGCTAATATACCAGCCGGTTCAGCAATGCCCATTCAGGGAAGGACCTTACCCAACCCGGGCCTCCATGGGCTGATACCCAGCGAGGTGGGATTGAAACCCAATCATCTTCATCAATGACCTTCCCTCCATCGTAAGGTCAGGAGTGGGGCTGTTCACTTGAAAGGGTTTAGAAGAATTCATAGAAACCTTACAGCACAGAAAGAGGCCATTTGGCCCATCAGGTCTGCACTGACCACAATCCCACCCAGGCCCTATCCCACATTTCCCTACTAATCTCGCAACACTAAGGGGTAATTTTTACCATGACCAATCAACGTAACCCGCACATCTTTGGACTGTGGGAGGAAACCGGAGCACCCGGAGGAAACCCACGCAGACACGAGGAGAATGTGCAAACTCCGCACAGACAGTGACCCGAGCCGGGAATCGAACCCAGGTCCCTGGAGCTGCAGAAGCAACAGTGCTAACCACTGTGCTACCGTGCCGCTCTTCTCTATGAATGATAAGCTTTGCCTCCCTATCTCTGTGACCTCCACTGCAAGTGTTGGGGGTCCTTGTGCATGAGTCGCAAAAACCCAGTCTGCAGGTGCAGCAGGTGATCGAGAAGGTGAATGGTATGTTGGCCTTTATCGCGAGGGGGATAGAATATAAAAGTAGGGAGGTCTTGCTGCAATTGTACAGGGTACTGGCGAAGCCATAACTAGAGTACTATGTGCAGTTTTGGTCCCCTTATTTGCAAAAGGATATATTGGCCTTGGAGGGAGTACAGAGAAGGTTCACCAGGTTGATTCCGGAGATGAGGGGGTTAGCTTATGAGGAGAGATTGAGCCTGTACTTGTTGGAGTTTAGAAGGTTGAGAGGAGACCTTATAGAGGCACATAAGGTAATGAAGGGGCTAGACAGGGTAGAGGCAGAGAGATTCTTTCCACTTAGAAAGGAAACAAGAACTAGAGGCACAGCCTCAAAATAAGGGGAAGTCAATTTAGAGCAGAGTTGAGGAGGAACTTCTTCTCTCAGAGGGTGGTGAATCTCTGGAGTTCTCTGCCCATTGAAGCAGTGGAGGCTACCTCGCTGAATGTGTTTAAGTCACGGGTAGATAGATATCTGATTGACCAGGGAATTAAGGGTTATGGGGAGAAGGAGGGTAAGTGGAACTGAACCACTATCAGATCAGCCATAATCTTACTGAATGGCGGGGCAGGCTCGAGGGGCTAGATGGCCTACTCCTGCTCCTATTTCTTATGTTCTTATGTTCTCCTCCTGTCCCTACAACCCTCCCTATCTCTGTAACCTCCTCCAGATTCTATACCCCATCCTCTCTCTGTAACCTCCTCCAGCCACGACAATCTTCCCTATCTCTGTCACTTCCTCCAGCCCCAACACCCCTCCCTATTTTCGTAACCTGCTCTAGATCCCACATACCTCCTTATCTCTGTAACCTCCTCCAGCCCTTGCACCCCTCCCTATCTCTGTAACTACCTCCAAGCCATGCACCTCTCCCTACCTCTGTAACCTTCTGCAGCCCTGAAAACCCTCGCTAGCTCTGTAACCTCCCCCAGCCCCTACAGCCCTCCCTGTCTCTGTAACCTCCTCCAGCATCTACGACCCTCCCTGTCTCTGTAACCTCCTCCAGCGTCTACAACCCTCCCTATCCCCATAAACTCCTGATGTGGAGATGCCACCATTGGACTGGGGTAAACACAGTAAGAAGCCTCACAACACCAGGTTATTTCCGACCAGTTTATTTGATAGAAATCCCACAAGCTTTTGGGGTTTGCCCCTTGGTCAGGTGAGTGGAGATTCTGGTCCTGTCCGAGATCAGAACTCTACTCACCTGACAAAGGGGCAAACCCCAAAAGCTTGTGGGTTTACTATCAAATAATTTGGTTGGGCTTTAACCTGGCGTTGTGAGACTTCTTACTCTATAAGCTCCTCCAGCCCCTACAACCCTCCCACAGTCCCTCCAACCCTCCCTATCTCTGTAACCACCCCCCCAGCTCCTAAAACCCTCTGGGATCTCTGCGCTCCTCCAATTGCGGCTTGTGCATCAACCTCCCTGCCCTCGCCCCCCACCCCAGCCAACTCCTCACCCCCCACCCCCCTGCTGACTCCCCACCACTCCCCCCCCAACGACTCCCATTGCTCTGCCACTGGTGTCTGTGCCTTTAGTCAGCAGGAGAGGAGTGGGGGAGGGTGTGGGGAGGAGTAAGTGTGTTCCTTTGCAAGGAGTTGTTTATTAGACTGATCAAGCAGAGTGTGTTCCACCAGAATCAATCATAGAATCCCTACAGAGTAGAACGAGGCCATTTAGTCCATCAAGTCTGCCCTATCCCTGTAACCCCACATACTTACCTCACTAATCCCGCTAACCAGCACTTCTTTGGACACCATGGGGCAATTTATCATGGCAAATCCCCCTAACCAGCACTTCTTTGGACACTAAGGGACAATTTATCATGGCAAATCCCCCTAACCTGCACATCTTTGGACACTATGGGGCAATTTATCATGGCAAATCCCCCTAACTTGCACATCTTTGGACATTAAGGAGCAATTTAGCATGGCCAATCCACCTAACCTGCACATCTTTGACATTAAGGAGCAATTTAGCACGGCCAATCCACCTAACCTACCTACCTAAGCGAACCTATATATCACAGCGCTGCAGTGGTTAGCGCTGCTGCCTCACATGACCAGGGATCTGTGTTCGATTCCCGGCTTGAGTCACTACCTGTGCGGAGTCTGCACATCCTCCCTGTGTCTGCACGGGCTTCCTCTGGGTGCTCCGGTTTCCTCCCACAATCCGAAAAAAACATGCTGGTCAGAGACGTAACCACGCTAAATTGTCCCTCAGTGTACCCGAACAGGCACCGGAGTGTGGCGACGAGGGGATTTTCACAGTAACTTCATTGCAGTGTGAATGTAAGCCTACTTGTGACGCTAATAAATAAACTTATCTTTGGACGTCCTCACAGTGTTGTCCCGAGCATCAGGAACACTGTTTATGCTCAGAGGTGAAAAGTTGATGAGATTGTTTTGCAGTGAGCTCATTTCGGAAATGTGTCATAGTGACAGATCCTTGCGGAAAAGGAAATTAGTGTGGTGTTTCTATTCGTCGTCTCAACTTGCCAGTGTTTAGCCCATCTATCGAGCCTTCCTCAGAGCCATAGCTAACTCTTAGAGAGATGATCATTGAATGTACCTGTACCCAGGCTTAATGTACCCTGCCAACTGTCTGTGCTTACTTACAGCGAGCTTCCTCGAGAGAATGGTAAGGAGTGATCCTTGCTGCGAGGGCTACCCCCCCACCCCCCGTCACTGTCTACTAGACGGCAGGAGGACGTGACCACAAGGTGGTGTGGATTCGCCAAGAGGGTCCTAAAAGTGGAGCGAAAGGAAGCTGTGCCGGTGAAGATTCAGCTGGAGGTAACTGGCACCTTCCTAAATTCCCAATGCCCGGGGCAGCACCACAGAGTGAGAACAGGAGCGCCAGGCTCTTAACTGACGAAAGAAGGCGAACGAATGACAAAGATATCTCAGGCTTCGACAGATCAATAAAGTCGAAAACAGAGTGGAGAGGAGGGCACTGTGAGCGTGTGATAAAGATAGCTGAGGCTACATCTGTTCAAGATTAGAAGCGTAAACGGTAAATAGATTAGCTTCCTGAAACACTTCCGTACATTTTCTCTCGCTGCTACACTGAGTACAGCCTACTGAACACTGCATCACATCAACTCCTTATCTGAGACAGCTCCTCAGGTCTAACACCCACTCTCTCAGCAATGACGTTGCTCTCCAATTTGCCACTATCTCGATCACACCAACATATTTCACCCAGTAAGAAGCCTCACAACACCAGATTGATGTCCAATGGATTTATTTGGAATCACGAGCTTTCGGATCGCTACGCCTTTATCAAATGGGTGATGGAGAATTTACCTCACCTGATGAAGGGGCAACGCTCCGCAAGCTCAAGACTCCAAAATAAACCTGTTGGACTTTAACCTGGTGTTGTGAGACTTCTTACTGTGCCCACCCCAGTCCAACGCCGGCATCTCCACATCATCTTTAATTTAATCACAGCATCTTGTCAAATGGACATCTTACAGTAATTGTCCCCACATTGGCCCCCATCAAACACTCCCAGGACAGGTACAGCACGGGGTTAGATACAGAGTAAAGCTCCCCCTACACTGTCCCCATCAAACACTCCCAGGACAGGTACAGCACAGGGTTAGATACAGAGTAAAGCTCCCTCTACACTGTCCCCAACAAACACTCCCAGGACAGGGACAGCACGGGGTTAGATACAGAGTAAAGCTCCCTCTACACTGTCCCCATCAAACACTCCCAGGACAGGTAAAGCACAGGGTTAGATACAGAGTAAAGCTCCCTCTACACTGTCCCCAACAAACACTCCCAGGACAGGGACAGCACGGGGTTAGATACAGAGTAAAGCTCCCTCTACACTGTCCCCATCAAACACTCCCAGGACAGGTACAGCATGGGGTTAGATACAGAGTAAAGCTCCCTCTACACTGTCCCCATCAAACACTCCCAGGACAGGTACAGCACGGGGTTAGATACAGAGTAAAGGTCCCTCTACACTGTCCCCATCAAACACTCCCAGGACAGGTACAGCATGGGGTTAGATACAGAGTAAAGCTCCCTCTACACTGTCCCCATCAAACACTCCCAGGACAGGTACAGCACGGGGTTAGATACAGAGTAAAGCTCCCTCTACACTGTCCCCATCAAACACTCCCAGGACAGGTACAGCATGGGGTTAGATACAGAGTAAAGCTCCCTCTACACTGTCCCCATCAAACACTCCCAGGACAGGTACAGCATGGGTTTAGGTACAGAGTAAATCTCCCTCTATTCTGTATCTGAGGGAGTGCTGCACTGTCAGAGGGTCAGTACTGAGGGAGTGCCGCACTGTCAGAGGGTCAGTACTGAGGGAGTGCCGCACTGTCAGAGGGTCAGTACTGAGGGAGTGCCGCACTGTCAGAGGGTCAGTACTGAGGGAGTGCCGCACTGTCAGAGGGTCAGTACTGAGGGAGTGCCGCACTGTCAGAGGGTCAGTACTGAGGGAGTGCCGCACTGTCAGAGGGTCAGTACTGAGGGAGTGCTGCACTGCCAGAGGGTCAGTACTGAGGGAGACTGGTTGGACTCGAGAATTCAATCTTTCCGAATCTTCATTTTGTGTGTATAAAAATAGGAGTTCTCTTATTAAAGCAGTCAAATTATGTCCAACAGTGAGAGAAAAATTTCCTCCTGACTGAGGTAAAGAGAGTAAAAAGTCTGACAACACCAGGTTTAAGTCCAACCGATTTAGTTGGTGGTAAACTCACAAACTTTCGGGGTTAGTCCCTTCATCTGGTGAATGGAGAGTTCTGACCTCAGACAGAGCATATAAAGCACAGACAGTTCACAGATTACTGATTAGAGTCAGTAATACTGAAAAACCACACTCTGTTCTCAATATTTAGCCTTCAGCCCAACACTATTAAAACATAACGATACTCCAGCTGCTAATGGCATGACAGTGTACAGAATCGTGCTGTGTGCTAATCCCTTTCCACATTTATAACTGTGGCTGACCTCCTCAGAGGCTGCAAGGAGGCCTCCAAAGTTCAGGATGCAGCTCCACGGAAGGCTACTATTTCTTTTGAGTGCTGGCAGCTTTGATTAGCAGCCACTGTCATCCTGGTTCGTTGATGAGAAGGGAATGCTGCCTTCCTGATTTATTACTCTGGACCGCATCAAAGGCAGCAGGAATGCGTCTCTGGTGTTGCGGTGGGCCTCACAATCTGGGTGACTGTGTTTCAATCTACCCCTCCTTCATTCATCACATTCCCAATGAGAACCCTCATTTTTATCCTATCCTGAGTTGAGCTATCCACTTTCGCGGGAGGAGAGGTGCAGAGAATCCCTACAGGGCAGAAGGAGGCCGTTCGGCCCATCGAGTCTGCGCTGACTCTCCGACAAAGCATCTTATCCAAGTCCTCACTCCCACCCAATTCCCATACATCTGTGCATTTAGCCTGGCCAATCCACCCAACCCGCACATCTTTGGACTGTGGAACGGAAACCGGAGCACCCGGGGGAAACCCGCGCAGACACGGGGAGAACATGCAAGCTCCACACAGGCGGTGACCCGAGCCGGGATTCGAACCGCTGTGGGGTAGCGGTGCTAACCACTGTGCCGACCACAATTAGGTGGTTTGGCCCATTCCACCGCTGAGCGATATCGCGGCTAATCGTTAACTAGGCAAAAACATTGACATGTACACACCCAATCTGACTGAACAGAAACCATTGCTGATCATAGAGCACCCCTCCCCCACCACCCCACAGCCGTTCCCCTCCCCACTGCCGCACCCCACCCCACCCCTTATCCCCACAATTCAGGCCCAAACCACCACCACCCCCCCCCCCCCGGATAAATTTGCCCCTGAACTTACCGAGATGTGTTCCCGCGTTGAGTTAGCCGGGTTGTGAGAGAGATAACTGGTTGTTTGTCATCTCCTTGGTTACTGGAGGGGAAGGGTGGGGACTTTCCAGGGGTGAGGAGAAGGAGTAACAGGAACCAGTCATTTAAATTGTCGCTATCCGCAGAACAACTTTCTGCTGACCTTGAGGTTTTTCAGGAGAAATCTCGCAGTTTCACCCCAACACGGAGACCATGTCGGGAAGTGTGTGGTGGAGGTCCCAGAACCTTCTCTCTATCGCTCGCCGTTTACAGCCATGACCTCCACACACGGTCCCATACTCACACCCCCCCTGGCCTGCTGTGTTGTATAGATCCCTGCCCTCCCCACAACCCCCTCTCTCCTTCTCTCTCTCTCTCTCTTTCTTCCCTTCTCACTTCCTACTTTTCCAGGTTCTCCTCTCCCTCCATCTCCTCTTTCTCTCTCACTCTATCTCTCCTCTTTGCCTCACTGTCGTTTGAGACTCCCCTGTACTCTCTGCCTCTTTTTCTCTCTCTCTCTCTCACATTCTATCTCTCCTCTTTGCCTCACTGTCGTTTGAGACTCCCCTGTACTCTCTGCCTCTTTTTCTCTCTCTCTCTCTCACATTCTATCTCTCCTCTTTGCCTCACTGTCGTTTGAGACTCCCCTGTACTCTCTGCCTCTTTTTCTCTCTCTCTCTCTCACTCTATCTCTCCTCTTTGCCTCACTGTCGTTTGAGACTCCCCTGTACTCTCTGCCTCTTTGTCTCTCTCTCTCTCACTCTCTCTATCTCTCCTCTTTGCCTCACTGTCGTTTGAGACTCCCCTGTACTCTCTGCCTCTTTGTCTCTCTCTCTCTCACTCTCTCTATCTCTCCTCTTTGCCTCACTGTCGTTTGAGACTCCCCTGTACTCTCTGCCTCTTTTTCTCTCTCTCTCTCTCACATTCTATCTCTCCTCTTTGCCTCACTGTCGTTTGAGACTTCCCTGTACTCTCTGCCTCTTTGTCTCTCTCTCACTCTCTCTATCTCTCCTCTTTGCCTCCTGTCGCTCTGAGACTCTCCTGTCCTCTCTCTCTCTCTCTTTCTCTGCTCTCTGTTCTGCCTCACTCTCTCTTTCTTTTTCACTTCCCTTTCTCCTTCCCGCGCCTCTCCTTGTAGCTCTCTCAGGTGCTGCCGGTCTCAGAGAGGGGACTGTTCTCGGAAGGAGATACATCATTAACCCCCCAGCACATCCAGGGAATGGCTAATAACCGGAGAGAGGGAGGGGAGTGCTGAGGGGAGAGGGAGGGGGCTAAAGGGAGAGGGAGGGGGCTGAGGGAAAAAGAAGGCGGCGGAGGGGAGAGGGAGGGGATGCTGAAGAGAGAAGGAGGGGGTGCTGAGGGGAGGGGGGGCTGCTGAGGGGAGAGGAAGGAGGCTGAAGAGAGAGGGAGGGGGCTGAGGCGATAGGGAGGCTGAGGGAGAGGGAAGGGGGGTTGAGGGGAGGGGGCTCAGGGAAGAGGGAGGGGGGCGGGCTGAGGGAAGGGGGGCTGAAGGGGGGGGTCTGAGGGGGGAGGGAGGGGGTGCTGAGAAGGATGGAGGAGAGCTGAGGGGGGGTGGGGGGGGTGCTGAGGGGGGTGGGAGGGGGGCTGACGGTGTTGGGAGGGGTCTGAGGGAAGGGGAGGTTCGCTGAGGGGGTCTGAAGGGAGAGGAGAGGGCTGAGGGGGGGCGGGAGGAAGGGGCCTGAGGGGAGGGGGAGGGTGGGCTGAGTGGAGGAGGAAGGGGGCTGAGGGAAGAGGGGTGAGGGAAGGGGAGGGTGGGCTGAGGGGAGAGGGACCGAGACTCAGGGTCAATCTACTGTGGTCAGTTCACCGAACCCGCACATCTTTGGACTGTGGGAGGAAACCGGAGCACCCGGAGGAAACCCACGTAGACACGGGGAGAATGCGCACACTCCACACTGACAGTGACCCGAGCCGGGAATCGAACCCGGGTCCCTGGGAGCTGTGAAGCAGCAGTGCTAACCGCTGTGCTACGTTCTTCCCGTGTTTGCGTGGGTTTCCTCCGGGTGCTCCAGTTTCCTCTCACGCTCCAAAGACGTGCGGGCTGGGTGGATTGGCTGTGCTAAATTGACCTGAGTGCCAGGGGGATTAGCAGGGTAAATACATGAGGTTATGGGGATAGGGCCTGGGCGGGATTGTGCAGACTCGATAGGCCGAATAGCCTCCTTCAGCACTGTGGGATTTTATGATTCTGCAGAATTTTAGATTGAGAGGCGATCTTATTGAAACAGAGAAGGTTCTGAGTGGGGGGCTTTGATAGGGCGGGTGCTGTGAGGAATCCAGGACAAGGGGGCCGCAGTTTCAGAGTAGAGGCTCTCCCATTGGAGATGGAGCGATCCCGTCTCTCGGGGAGTCAGTAGTCTATGGAAATCTCTCTCCCGGAGAGCAGTGGGGGGGCTAGTGAGTCATTGAACATACTCAAGACATGTTAATGGACAAGGAGAAAAGGTCAAGGGTTATGGGGGAGAGGGCAGGAGAGGGGAGATGAGCCCATAATCGGACTACCCAGGGTCTCACCAAATGATGGCAGGAGGGGTTGGATGGCCTCCTACCCCTTACATAGGAAATAGGAGCAGGAGGAGGCCATTTGGCCCTTCAAGTCTGCTCCAATATTCATCACGATCTTGGCTGACTGTCCAACTTAGTAGCCTAATCCTGCTTCCTCCCCATAACCTTTGATCCCATTTGCCCCAAGTGCGATATCTTGAACACATTCAATGTTTTATCATCAACTACTTCCTGTGGTAATGAATTCCACTCTTGCGGTGAAGAAATGTCTCCTCACCTCCGTCCTAAATGGTCTACCCCGAATCCTCAGGCTGTGACCCCCCCCCCCCCCCTGGTTCTGGACTCCCCCCACCATCAGGAACACCCTCTCTGCATCTACCCTCTCCAGGCCTGTTGGAAATTTATAGGCCTCTACGAGACCCCGCCGCTCATTCGTCAGAAAGCAACCATAACCGAGGCAACTTCTCCTCGTACGTCCCGGGAATCAGCCTGGTAAACCTTCGTTGGCGCTCCTCCCCTTACGTTCCGGTGGGCTGCCTGTGGGATCTTGCTCTGCACTGATCTCCAAAAGCAGGCCCCTTGCTGAAGCACACCCTGCGTTGTGAGTCCCACCGGGACGTCTTGAGTTTGTGACTCAACGATCGAGAAGTGCAAGTTCCTCATTCCCTGCAGCTGGGGAGAGAGCTTGGGTTCGAGGCAGAGTCTGGTCTCAGTCATGAGGGCCAGCTTTGACTCACTCCAGCCTTCAGCCCTCGCACCCTCCTCCGCAACGCCCCCCCACCCCCCCACACTCGTAATCCGATCAAATTCAATCCCACTCGATGAGCTTTTCCCAGGCACTCTGACGAAAATATCCCTCAGGTACCCAGAAACCACTGAGCTCACAGAGGCCATTCAGCCCGACACCTCGATGCTGCTACCCACACTCCCAATGTGCCACATTCCAATTTCCACTTGATATGTCATCGCTACACCACCACCACCCTTCACTCCACCCCTTCCTCCTCAACTCCCAAAGTCCCCACTCTCGTCACCCCTCAACTCTTCCTCATTTACACAAATCCCAAAAGCACGCCCAGTCTCAGTGCTGAGGGAGTGCCGCACTGTCAGAGGGTCAGTGCTGAGGGAGTGCCACACTGTCAGAGGGTCAGTGCTGAGGGAGTGCCGCACTGTCAGAGGGTCAGTACTGAGGGAGTGCCGCACTGTCAGAGGGTCAGTGCTGAGGGAGTGCTGCACTGTCAGAGGGTCAGTGCTGAGGGAGTGCTGCACTGTCAGAGGGTCGGTGCTGAGGGAGTGCTGCACTGTCAGAGGGTCGGTGCTGAGGGAGTGCCGCACTGTCAGAGGGTCAGTACTGAGGGAGTGCTGCACTGTCAGAGGGTCAGTACTGAGGGAGTGCTGCACTGTCAGAGGGTCAGTACTGAGGGAGTGCCGCACTGTCAGAGGGTCAGTACTGAGGGAGTGCTGCACTGTCAGAGGGTCAGTGCTGAGGGAGTGCTGCACTGTCAGAGGGTCAGTGCTGAGGGAGTGCTGCACTGTCAGAGGGTCAGTGCTGAGGGAGTGCTGCACTGTCAGAGGGTCAGTGCTGAGGGAGTGCTGCACTGTCAGAGGGTCAGTACTGAGGGAGTGCTGCACTGTCAGAGGGTCAGTGCTGAGGGAGTGCTGCACTGTCAGAGGGTCAGTGCTGAGGGAGTGCTGCACTGTCAGAGGGTCAGTACTGAGGGAGTGCTGCACTGTCAGAGAGTCAGTACTGAGGGAGTGCTGCACTGTCAGAGGGTCAGTACTGAGGGAGTGCTGCACTGTCAGAGAGTCAGTACTGAGGGAGTGCTGCACAGTCAGAGGATCAGTACTGAGGGAGTGCCGCACTGTCAGAGGGTCAGTACTGAGAGAACTCAGATGATCCTTTGACAATAATTTCCAGAGAATTAAGATTTATGAGTTTCTCCCAGTGTTCGGAGATGACTAATATTCTCAGAACACTCACTAAAAACAGATTGCTTGATCATTATCACATTACTGTTTCGGAATCTTGCTATGTGTTAATTCACGGTCTCACTACCCTAGTTACAACACTGCCTTACACTTCAATATTACTTCAGTGGGTGTAACAGGCCCTGAGATGGGGAAAGGTGCTATAGAAATGGGTGGCGCAGTAGTGAGCACTGTTGCCTCATAACACCAAGGTCCCGGGTTTGATTCCCGGCTGGGGTCACTGTCTGTGTGGAGTTTGCACATTCTCCCCATGTCTGCGTGGGTTTTTTCCTGGTGCTCCAGTTTCTTCCCACACTCCAAAGGTGTGCGGGTTGGGTGGGTTGGTCATGCTAAAATTGCCCCTTAGTGTCGGGGGATTAGCAGGGTAAATACATGGGGTTATGGGGATAGGGCCTGCACGGGTTTGCTGTTGGTGCAGCCTTGATGGGCTGAATGGCCTCCTTCTACACTGTAGGGATTCTACGAAATGTTAACCTTTCCTTTTCGCCAAAGCGAGAGAGGTCAGGAAGTATCTGACTCCACCAATTGTACAATCATAGAATCCCTACAGTGTAAAAGGAGGCCATTCCACCCATCACGTCTGCACCAACCACAATCCCACCCAGGCCCTATTCCCGTAACTCCATGTATTCATCCTGCTAATCCCCCTGACACTAAGGGGCAATTTAGCATGGCCAATCCCCCTATCCTGTACATCTTCGGACTGTGGGAGGAAACTGGAGCACCCGGAGGAAACCCACCCTGACACGGGGAGAATGTGCAAGCTCCACACAGACAGAGACCCAAAGCTGAAATTCAATCCAGGTCCCTGACACTGTGCACCAATCAAAGAACACTCCTGGGTGCTGCGGTGGCGGGTTGTGGGGGAGAGCATTCTTGCCGAAGCCTGGATTTCATTGAGATGTCAGTGTTGTGTGCATGTGTGTGTGTCTGTATGTGTGTGTGTGCGTGTGTGTGTGTGTGTGTGTCTGCATGTGTGTGTGTGCGTGTGTGTGTGTGTGTGAGAGTTTCTGTATGTGTGTGAGTGTGTGTGTGTGTTTATGTGTGTGTGTGAGCATTTGTCTGTGTGTGTATGCCTGCGCATGTATGTGTGTGTGTGAGTGTCTTTATGTGTGTGAGTTTGTGTGTGTGTTGTGTGTGTGTGTCTGTATGTCTGTATGTCTGTGTGTGTGTGTGTCTGTCTATATGTGTATGTGTGTGTGTGAGGGTGTGTGAGTGTGTGTTTATGTGTGTGTGTGAGCATATGTCTGTGTGTGTGTGCCTGTGTGTGTGTGTGTGTGCGCGTGAGTGTGTGTGTGTGTGTTTGTGTGTGTGTGTGTGTGTGAATGTGTGTGTGTATATGTGTGTGTGTGTATGTGTGTGTGTATATGTGTGTGTGAATGTGTGTATATATGTGTGTGTATGTGTGTGTGTGTATATATGTGTGTGTATGTGTGTGTGTGTATGTGTGTGTGTATATGTGTGTGTGTGTATATGTGTGTATGTGTGTGTGTGTGTGTGAGTGTGTATATGTGTGTGTGTGTGTGTGTATGTATGTGTGTATGTGTGTGTGTGTGTATGTGTGTGTGTGTGTATATGTGTGTATGTGTGTGTGTGTGTGTGTGTATATGTGTGTGTGTGAACACTATTTGAACCTTCCTGGAACTCCCCCCATCCCCTCACAGTGAGCTGGTGAGTTGTCAGCTCACCCAAGGGCCATTGGATTCAAAGCACAAAGAACAGTACCGCACAGAACCAGGCCCTTCGGCCCTCCAAGCCTGCGCCGATCACTGTATTCGCCTAAACTAAAACCATCTGCACTTCCAGAGTCCGTATCCTTCCATTCACATCCTATCCATCTGGACGCCCCATAAATACCACTATCATACCTGCTCCCTCGACCACCCCAGGCAGCGTGGCCCAGACATTCACCACCCTCCGTGTAAAAATCCGCGCCTCACATATCTCCTCTGAACTTCTTCCCATGCCCCGTAAATCTATGTCCCCTAGTGCTTGATCTTTCTACCCCAGGAGAAAGCCCCTGACTCGGCACTCTGTTCATGCCCCTCATAACCTTGTAAACCTCCATCAGGTCCTCCCTCAATCTGAATCGTTCCAGTCAGAACAAACTAAGTTTAGCCAACATCTCCTCATGTAGAATACCTTCCGGGAGTATTCTTTGCCTAGTTGCTTTTCTCTCATTCTGGCCCTCTCGTTTTGTCCCTCCCTCTCTCTCTCTCTCTCTCCCCCCAGCGACTGCTCTGTCCGATCGGAAGGACGTTGGTGCCACTTTGGTGGTGATGGCATCCTCTCTTTGCCCTTGTGCCGATGTTAATTTGGGCAGGCCTTCACGTGGAGGCTGTGAGCGCACCTTGGGAACGGTCCCATCGCCCGTCAGGTGAGCGGGCACCCCAGGCTTCCCGGTTGGAGCGCCAAGTAGGGCGTCCACTTCAGGCAGTCGGGAATTGGGAATTCTGGAGACAGCGTCAACGGATGCGAGATCCTCCTGGATCCTCTGTGCTTGGTTCCCAGAAGCTTTCGAAGACAATGTTGGTAGTAGGCTTTGGGTTTATGTTGTAGGCCTTAGTAACACGATTCACGACTCCTAACCCCCTCCCCCACCGCATCACTGACTGTGCTTGTACCCTGAGTGGCATTTACAGTAATGGCAATGCGACTGGCCTCAGAACCCCAGCCTCTGGGGTCCTAGGTTCAAATCCCACCAGGGCAACCGATGGAATTTCAATTCAATTCGTAAAATCTGGAATAATAAATTTATGGCAAGTGGTTAAAACTGCTGCCTCACAGCGCCAGGGATCTGGGTTCAATCCCCGCCTCGGGTAACCGTGTGGAGTCTGTACCTTCTCCCTGTGTCTGCGTGGGTTTCGTCCGGTTCCTCCTGCACTCCAAAGTTTTGTAGGTCAGGTGGATTGGCCGTGCTAAGTTTCCCCTTTTCGCATCCAGAGATGTGCGGGTTAGGGAGATTCGCGGGATAATTAAGTGAGGTTTCAGGGATAGGACCTGGGTGAGGTGTTCAGTCAGAGAGCTAGTACAGGCTCAATGGGCCAAATGGCCTCCTTCTGCATGTGGGTATTCTCCGATTCCATTCTATGTTTCTATAATTTTTGGGAAAACCCATTTTATTCACTAATGTCCTTTTACAGAAAGAAATCTGCCATCCTTACCTGGTCTGGCCTACTCCAGAGTCACGGCAAAGTGGTTGACACTCTGAAATGACCGAGCGAGCCATGCAGTTTCAAGGGGAAATTAATTCTTACCAGCATCATCCAAATACAAGAATCAAATTCAATTGATTGACGTAGAGGTTGGCAGGTCTGAACAGACTGGGTTGTATTCCGACTGATACTAAAGATTGCTCCATCAAAGTGATGAAAAATTGATACAGTATTATCGAGCGTGAGTCAACACAGGTTAGCATGGGAGGTACAGCTTCTAATCAAGAAGGTTAATCGAATGCTATCCTTCATTTTCATAGAGCCTACAGCACAGAAACAGGCCCTTCGGCCCACACCAGTCCAAAATGCCCATCTCAGCCCATCCCATTTGCCTGCATTTGGCCCGTCTCCCTCTAAACTTAGAAAATATAAAATTACGACGGGCATAGACAGGGTGAACAGTGGGAAGCTTTTTTTCCCAGGTCGGAGGTGACGAACACGAGGGGGGTCACGGGTTCAAGGTGAGAGAGGGGCGCCAGGTATAACTCAGATATCAGAGGGATGTATTTTACACAGAGGGTGGTGGGGACCTGGAATGCGCTGCCAAGCGAGGTGGTAGAGACAGTACGCTGGCATCCTTTAAGACTTACCTGGGTAGACACATGAGCAGAGTGGGAATGGAGGGATACAAATGAATGGTCTAGTTGGTCCAATGAGCGGTGCAGGCTTGGAGGGCCGAAGGGCCCGTTTCCTGCGCTATACTGTTCTTCATCCTTTAAACCTTTCCTATCCGTGTGTCTGTCCAAATGTCTTTTAAATGTTGTCAATGTCCCTGCCTCAACCTCTTCCTCCGGCAACTCATTCCATATACGTTCCACACGTTACTCCTCAGGTTCCCATTGCTTCTTTAAACCTACGCTCTCTAGTTCCAAATTCCCCATTCCTGGGAAAAAGACTGAGCTCATTCACCTTATCCATGCCTCTCATGATCTTATACACCTCGATAAGATCACCCCTCAGGCTCCTACACTCCAAAGAAAAAGTTCCAGTCCATCCGATCTCTCTCTGTAACTTAGTCCCATGAGTCCTGTCAATATCCGTGTAAATCCCTTTTCCACCCTCTCCAGTTTAATAACATCTTTCCCGGTGGCCAAAACTGAACACAAAGCTCCAAGTGTGGCCTCATCAATGTCCTGTAAAACACAACTTCCCAACCGCTATACTCAATGCCTTGACTGATGAAGGGCAGCATGACAAAAAGCTTCTTCACTGCCCTATCTCCCTGTGAGTCCACTTGCAAAGAACCGTGCACCAAGGTCCCTCTGTTCCATGATACTCCCTAAGGTTCTACCGTTCACTGTGAATGGAGGTAAGTGGTTATTTACAAGATGGTTTGAACATGAAAGTCAGGATGTTAAGCTTCAGCTATGATGTGGAGATGCCGGCGTTGGACTGGGGTAAACACGGGATACCGGAGTTGAGGGGGTTGAGCTATGAGGAGAGGCTGAATAAACTAGGCTTGTACTCGTTAGAGTTTAGAAGAATGAGGGGAGATCTCATTGAGATGTATAAGATGATGAATGGGATGGATAGGATAGAGGTGGAGAGGCTCTTCCCTCACAGAAAGGACAGTAGGACTAGGGGGCACAGCCTCAAGATAAAGGGGGGGTGGTTTAGAACGGAGTTGAGGAGGAACTTCTTCACTCAAAGGGTGGTGAATCTCTGGAATTCTCTGCCCGTTGAAGTGGTGGAGGCTACCTCGCTAAATATTTTTAAGACGCGGGTTGATGGGTTTTTGATAAGAGAGGGGATTAAGGGTTATGGGGAGAGGGCGGGAATGTGGAACTGAGCCACGACAGATCAGCCATGATCTTATTGAATGGCGGGGCAGGCTCGAAGGGCTGGATGGCCTACTCCTGCTCCTATTTCTTATGTTCTTATGTTATGTTCTAAGTCTCACAACACCGGGTTAAAATCCAACAGGTTGATTTGGTAGCTAACGCCGCTAGCTTTTGGAGCACCACCCCTTCGTCAGGTGAGTTCTGATGACAAACAGGGCATACAAGGGCACACACTCAGTTTACAGAATACCGATTAGAATGTGAGTCTTTACACTTACTGTCCTGTCTCGAGACAATACACATCTCTTTAACCTATACTTAATGCTATCTCCACTCACATTGTCTGCACCGTTAAGACTTGACTAGCTGCAAAGACTTGTATTTGGTCTGTGTGGAGTCTGCACATTCTCCCCTTGTCTATGTGGGTTTCCTCCGGGTGCTCTGGTTTCCTCCCACGGTCTGAAATAAATGCATGGGGTTAGGGGGATAGGGTCCTGGGTGGGATTGTGGTCAGTGCAGACTCGATGGGCCAAATGGCCTTCTTCTGAACCGTGGGAGTCAACGATCGAATCGAGAGCCTATCCATCTCTGTCTTAAACTCACTCGATGACCTGGCCTCCACAGCCTTCTGTGGCAACGGGTTCCACAGACTCACCACCCTCTGGCTGAAGAAATTCCTCCACATCTCTGTTTGGAAGGAGCGTCCCTTCACTCTGAGGCTGGGCCCTCGAGTTCTAGGCCCTCCCACTTGTGGAAACATCCTCCCCAGGGTCCACTCGATCTAGGCCCCTCACTATTCCATCAGTTTCAATTAGATTTCTCCCCCCCCCACTGCCCCAACCCCCAGTCAGGGCTGCTGACACTGCGGGTTCGATTGTGCGCCTGAAGGACTTTTAGGAGCGGCGATAAGTTAGTAAATAGAGGGAATCCGTCGCAGGGAAACCCTGGGGAATTATTTCAGATTGGAAGAGATATATGGAGGAAGGAGGTTTGGGTGCAGGGGGGAAACAGGAGGGAGAGAATAGGACCATTTGGATAGAGCTAGCACACAGTACCGTGGGCCAAATGCCCCCTCCACCCACGAGAGCCGGAAGATTGTCCGATTCCGCAGCTGGTGCCAGGAAGGGGTCAGTGGGGCTGTTTTATTGTTATTGCAAACTGTCAGCTGAACAGTTCCGTCAGTCCCTTCCTGGTAAATACCTTTGGAATGAACCCAACAGGAAAACAGTGTCATGCAGGTTAATTCCGGAAGGTTCTTTGGAAATCTATTTACAGTCCGGGCTGGGAGCCAGTCACTTCCTGGAAGGCGGCGATGTCTCAGCACTTTTTGCCGCCTTGCCTGGAATTTGCTGGCAATCCACAGTGGGGGAGGGGGGGAGATTCCTGTTCGCAGTTACGTTGTGTCATGCTTAAGCAGAAATCCCTTGCCACAGACGTGTCGGCGCTGAGGTCGGGCAGTCTCGCCCTTCCCGGCAGACTGGGGGGAAAGAAAAAATCCCAAGGGCTCTTGCAACAGAGCGAAACGAAAAGTGCAGGCCGAGGCCATTCAGCCCCTCGAGCCTCTCACATCACTCAACGAGATCACCCTTCATCTCGATCTCAACCCCCGCCCAATTTGCCTCTGGGGTCCAGAATCTTCTAATCTGCTTACCCTGCGGACAGTCTCGGATTTCGGCCACCCTCCCTCCCTCCCTCCCCCCGCCCCCCCCCCCCGGGGGAATCAAGCCCGGGTCCCTGGCGGCTGTGAGACAGTGACGCTAACCACCGTTAATTGGTAAGGCGGGTGAATGGAGTTGAGGAGCTTATCGGCCGTGATCGCACGGCCCAGCAGGCTCGATGGGCCACGTGGCCTCGATCCGCTCCGATCCCTCAAGATCTGCACAGGACAGCACAGCAAGATCCCGCAGACACCGACATCGCGTTGTAGCGGGTTGGATTCTTTTCATTGCCGTCGGGCGGTGTTGGTCGAGATGATGTACGTAAGGCCAGGATACCTTGCGTCGTTATCCCACGGGCCTCTGTCCAGTCATTCCACCATATCCGGGGACCCCTTGGTATCGTTCCTCTCCCCCCCCGCACCCCCCGCCACCACCCCTCTCTCGTTCTCTCTCTCAATCTATGCACTTTCTCGATCTCTACATGGTGACGGTTCCGATGGGAGGTCACTGAGAGGATTTTCTCTCTCCCCTCGACATGACTCGATAGGAATTTTCCTCCTCATGTGGCTGCCAGAACTCCCCCTGGGTTATTCCTCACAAAGCAAAACTTCCCTGGCATCTTTCCCAAGCCTTCCGAGCCTCAAGTTGCCATCCCAGCCCAAGGGCGGAACCTCCGACACTGCGGCACTCCCTCGGCGACCGTCACAGAATCACTTGAATCATTCCAGGTGGCAGGAGGGGGCCATTCGGCCCATCGAGCCTGCGCCAGCTCTTCAAACGAGCGTCGTGACTTGGTGCCGTTCCCCTTGCCTTTCCTCCCAGTCCTCCTGCCTGTTGTTTCTTTTCAAATAATCACCAAACGCTCTCTCAAAAGTCTCGCTAGAACCTGCCCCCACTACACGACCATTCTAGACCCCAACCACTTGCTGTGTGATGTAGCTTTCCGTCACATCACAATCGTTCCTTTGGCAAACCACTTTCGGTCTGTGCCCTCTCATTCTGGATCCTTTTCCAAGGGGGAAGAGTTTTTGACCCGATTTATTGTTGATCGACAGTGAAAAGTATTGCTTCTTGCGCGCTATCGAGACAAAGCCTACTATTCAGAGAGGGTGCAGAATGTAGTGTTACAGTCATAGCTAGGGTGCAGAGAAAGATCAACTTAATGCAAGGTTAGTCCATTCAAAAGTCTGACAGCAGATGGGAGAGACGCTGCTCTTGAGTCGGTTGGTACGTGACCCCAGACTTTTGTATCTTTCTCCGACAGCAGAAGATGGAAGAGAGAATGAGTGGGGTCCTTTGCTGAGGCAGTGGGAAGTGTAGACAGAGTCAATGGATGGGAGGCTGGTTTGTGTGTTGAGATTGAGTTTGAGTTATCTCCCCGTTTATCTCTGTGAGGACAACTCATGATCTTAAACATCTCTAACAAATCTCCTGTTAGCCTTCTTGTCCCCAAGGAGAACAGTCCCAGCCTCTCCAATCTATCCTCATAACTGAAGTTTCTCAGCGCTCATGTCAACCTCTTCTCCAATGCGATCGTATCCTTTCCACAGATTTTTAAAATACTCTTTCATGGGACCACCAGCTTGCAGGTGCAGCAGGTGGTCAGGAAGGCGAATGGGATGCTGGCCTTCATAGCGAGGGGGATTGAATATAAAAGTAGGGAGGTCTTGCTGCAGCTGGATAGGGCATTGGTGAGGCCGCAGCTGGAGTACTGTGTGCAGTTTTGGGCGCCGCATCTGCGCAAAGATATTTTGGCCCTGGAGGGAGTGCAGAGGAGGTTTACTAGGCTGATACCGGAGTTGAGGGGATTGAGCTATGAGGAGAGGCTGAATAAACTAGGCTTGTACTCGTTAGAGTTTAGAAGAATGAGGGGAGATCTCATTGAGACGAATAAGATGATGAATGGGATGGATAGGATAGAGGTGGAGAGACTCTTCCCGCTCAAAAAAGACAGTAGGACTAGGGGGCACAGCCTCAAGATAAAGGGGAGGCGGTTTAGAACGGAGTTGAGGAGGAACTTCTTCACTCAAAGGGTGGTGAATCTCTGGAATTCTCTGCCCGTTGAAGTGGTGGAGGCTGCCTCGCTAAATATTTTTAAGAAGCGGGTTGATGGGTTCTTGATAAGAGAGGGGATTAAGGGTTATGGGGAGAGGGCGGGAAAGTGGAACTGAGCCACGACAGATCAGCCATGATCTTATTGAATGGCGGGGCAGGCTCGAAGGGCTAGATGGGCCTACTCCTGCTCCTATTTCTTATGTTCTTATGTCCTTATGGGATGTGGTTGTCGCTGGCTATTGCCCATCCCTCATTGCACATTCAGAAGGTGGTGCAGTCCTGAGGTAGAGGTGGGGAGAGGGGGTGCTGCACTGCCAGGGGTGCTGTTCGCTGAAGGCACCAAGGCCGCAGGTTCACACGGCGAGTCCAACCGGGGCCCTGGCACAGAACCAATCGCGTGTGCCAGGGCGCTTTTTGCCCATGTGACGGCAACGTCCAACGGCCGCCAGACCCGCTGCCCGCGAGCAGAAGCCCCTCCGGCTCAGAGCGGCGCCAGGCACGCCCGGGAATCGTCGCCACCACAACAACAACCCCGCACTTGCATGGCACCATTGACCCACCCTCAACCGTCCCCCCATTCCACAAGGTGGATCGGACAGAATTCCAGCTGGAGACACTTTGGGAGGCAGCGGCGAAGGAACATTCCATATGGTCGTAAAGGTAGGAACAGAAGTAGGCCATTCGGCCCATCGAGTCTGCTGCACCATTCAGCGAGATCAGGATTGATCTGATATTATAATCCTCAACTCCACTTTCCCGTCTTATTCCCGTAACCTTTGATTCCCTGACTGATTAAGAATCTGTTGATCTCAGCCTTGAACATTAACGGCCCAGCCTCTGAAGTCCTCTGGGGTGAAGAATTCCACAGATTCACTACCCTCCGGGAGAAGAAATTCCTTCTCAACTCTGCCTTTAGTGAGCTTACTCGAAGGTTACTCCCCCTGCTCCCCCCAGGGGAAACAACCTCTCAGCATCGACCCCGTCAAACCCCCGACACGTCTCAATAAGGTCGCCTCTCATTCTTCTAAACTCCAATCAGCAAGGCTCCAACCTACTCGTTATCTTTGAGGAGAGGTTGGAGAAACTTGGTTTGTCCTCACTGGAGGACTGAGGTTGAGGGGAGAAGTCTATAAAATTATGAGGGGCACGGACAGAGTGGATAGTCAGAAGCTTTTTCCCAGGGTGGAAAAGTCAATTACTAGGGGTTAAGGTGCGAGGGGCAAGGTTTAAAGGAGATGTATGAGGCAGATTTTTTACACAGAGAGTAGTGAATGCCTGGAACTCATTGCCAGGGGAGGCAACGGAAGAGATACGGTGGTGACTTTTAAGGGGCGTCTTGACAAGTACATAAATAGGATGGGAATAGAGAGATATGATCCCCGGAAGCGTAGGGGATTTTAGTTCAGTCGGGCAGTTTGGTCGACGCAGGCTTGGAGGGCCGAAGGGCCTGTTCCTGTTCTTTTTCCTTAACCTCTCCTCATCAGAAAATCTCTCCATTCCCGGGATCAACCTGATAAAACTGCTCTGGGCTGCCTCCGACGCCAGTATATATTTTCTTAGCTAACAGTTCCCAGTATCCCCAGTATCCGGACTGCCCTCCGAAGCTAAGGATTGGGGTTAACTCCGGACAGGAGCGCCCCTAACAGCTGTCAGTGCATGGCCTCCCAAAATCTCCCGACCAATGGGCAGCCGATACGTCAACCCTCGCCTCCTGTCAGCCAATGGGAAAACCAACAGACTCTCCATCTGGGTCACCGCTGGTTATCGCCTGTAGTCCAGTCTCCTGGATTCCAACGCGGGGGCTTTTCACGGTAACTTTTCATCGCAGTGTTAATCTAAGCCTACCAGTGACACTCATCAATAAACCTTGAAAAGATTTGCATTTATTTCAGGAATACAGTTGGCAGAAAGTGGCGACGTTTACTTTGACAAGTAAGGTGCAGCAACTCACGGGAAGGCTATGGCCTAGTGGTATTATCGCTAGACCACGAATCCAGAACCTCCGCTAATGTTCTGGGGGCCCTGAGTTCGAGTCCCACCATGGTGGAATTTTGAATTCAATTAAAGAAAATCTGGAATGAATTATCTGCCGATGACCATGAAACCATTGTCGGAAAAACCGGTCCGGTTCACTGGCGCGGCACGGTGACACAGTGATTAGCACTGCTCTCTCTCGGCGCCAAGGACTCAGGTTCAATTCCAGCCTCGTGTCATTGTCTGTGGGGCGTTTGCACGTTCTCCCCGTGTCTGCATAGGCTTCGTCCCACAGTCCAAAGATGTGTGAGTTACGTTGATTGGCCGTGCGAAATTACCTCTTATTGTAGGGTAAATGCATGGGGTTATAGGAATACTTGGGTGGGATTGTGGTCGATGCAGACTTGATGGGCTGAATGGCCTCCTTCGGCACTGCAGGGATTCTTTGATAATGTCCTTTAGGGAAGGAAATCTGCCATCCCTACCTGGTCTGGTCTACATATGACTCTAGAACCACAGCAATGTGGCTGACCCTCAGCTGTCCTCTGAAATAGCCCGGGCAATGCACTCAGTTCGAGGGGCAATTAAAGGTAGGCAATAAATCCTGTACCCAGCCAGCAATCCCAAGAATGAACAATTTTCTCGACTGCATCTGATATTATCAAGTTTGCCTGCTGCTGGGATCTTACTGTGCCCCAGAGCAGAGATTTAGTTTCGCTTGATTTATCATTTTACATGTATTAGTATACAGTGAAAAGTATTGTTTCTTGCGTGCCATACAGACAAAGCATACCGTTCACAGAGTACATAGGAGAGGAGGAAAGGAGAGGGTGCAGAATGTAGTGTTACAGTCACAGCTAAGGTGTAGAGAAAGATCAATGAGAGGAGGAGCAGGGAGGAGGAAATATTTGGGGGGGCTGTAGGGAGGTGGAGGGTCCAATAGCAAGGGAACCAATTCTTAAAACATTGACAGTTCTCTCTCTCTCTCTCTCTCTCCCAGACAGCACTGGACACACTTAACTCACGTAAGGGTTGTTGGAGAGACAACGTAAGTTTTAAGTTTATCTATTAGTGTCACAAGCAGACTTACATTAACACTGCAATGAAGTTACTGTGAAAATCCCCTAGTCGCCACACTCCGGCGCCTGTTCGGGCACACCAAGGGAGAATTTAGCATGGCCAACGCGCCTATAACCAGCACATCTTTCAGACTGTGGGAGAAAACTAGAGGACACCCGCGTAGACACGGGAAGGATGTGCAGACTGCACGCAGACAGTGACCCATAGTGGGAATCAAACCATTGTGGCACCACGTCACCCCAAGGGGTGGGGTTGTTAGGAAAGAGCCTTTCCAATGCTTGGTTTGATTTATTATTGTCACATGTATTAACATACAGCGAAAAGTATTGTTTCTTGCGCGCTATACGAAGCATACCATTCACAGAGAAGGAAAGGAGAGAGTGCAGAATGTAGTGTTACACATTCAGGAAGATCAACTTAATGCAAGGTAGGTCCATTCAAAAGACTGATGACAACAGGGAACGGAGAAAAGCATACCGTTCATAGAGTCCAAAGGGCTCTAAAAGTTAACAGGAGACCTACCTTGCCCCCCCTGGATCTTTGTTCGCTCAGGAACACATCTCTCCCCTGCTGGGACTGTCAGCCCCAGTGTGACAGAGTCCGTCCCCCGAATCGAGCCTCCCTCCCCTTTCGAAATGTCTGTCGTCTCGGGACGTCTGAACTCTGAAGCAGAGCAGAGCACACTGAATCTTGTTCCCTTCCCATCAAGGGTATTTCACTCAGTCGATGCCAGGTAAAATCCCAGCCCGAAGGAGGAAGTAAGATACGCAGCTGCTGCTGGGATTTGGTCAGGGGCTGGACATTTCTCGTTGGACAGGGGCTGACACATCTCCCCGTGCCTTCAGCTCCGAGGGTTCACTCACTATCTCTCTTCTTTCCCCTCTCCCTCCCCCCTCCTCTCTCTCTCTCTCTCTCTCTCTCTCTCCCTCCGCTCTCTCTAATCTATCCAGAACCAGAGCCAGCAGCTCGGCAAACCTCAAACATTGCTAAGCAAGTTCACGCACTGTAGGGACTTTCCAGGAACACATTTCTGTTTGTTTTCTCACTCTGGACAATAATAACCGTGGCGGGAAGCCAGTGAACGCTCGCTGGAGGCCACGTACGAGGCTGAAATGCCTCTGGCCCTTTAGAGAATGATCTCCACGAGAAAAGTTTGCCCGGCGACACGACAACTTGGATTCCAGACATCGAGTCTGCTGGCTCCAGGCCCCAGGGGAATGCCCGGGGGAGGGGAGGGGGTGGGGGCAGGGCGGGAGGGTGGGGGGAATCTCACAAACGTAATAGTCAGCCCTCAAGCAGCAAGAACTAGCTGTGTGTTTGTGCGTGTGAGAGAGAGAGTCACATACGCAGACAGGAAATCGGCTCAACGTGACACGGCTGCTTCTGGAATCTTGCTGTGCACACTTTGTTGGATAAAGGCAAGAGGCGGGTGGGGGTGGGGTGGGGTGGGGGGGGGGGGGGGAGGTACATCAGAAATAAGAGCAGGAGTCGCTCGTCTGGCCCCCTGTGGCCCGGCGGCACAGCGGTTAGCACTGCGGCCTCACAGCGCCGGGGACCCAGGTTCGATTCCCGGCTGGGGTCACTGTCTGTGCGGAGTTTGCACATTCTCCCCGTGTCTGCGTGGGTTTCCTCCGGGTTCTCCGGTTTACTCTGACACTCCAAAGGATGTGCTGGTTAGTTGTATTGGCCGTGCTAAATTCTCCTTCAGCGTACCCGCCAGAACGTGGCAACTGGGGGATTTTCACAATAATTTCAATGCAGTGTTAGTGCAAGCGTTTTTGTGAGAAATAAGTAAACTTTTAACCTTAAAGACCAATGTGTGCAGTCCCAGTAGAGATACCCCCCTCACCCCATCTCACAATCCCCGCACGTGATCTCCTTAACTCCCCTCACGAACATAAAACACACTCTCATGCTCACTCACATTTTTAAGTTTTTGTTATTAGTGTCACAAGTAGGCTTACACTAACACTGCAGTGAAGTTACTGTGAAAATTACATAAGAACATAAGAGCATAAGAAATAGGAGCAGGAGTCGGCCATCCAGCCCTTCGAGCCTGCCCTGCCATTCAATAAGATCATGGCTGATCTGTCGCGGCTCAGTTCCACTTTCCCGCCCTCTCCCCATAACCCTTAATCCCCTCTCTTATCAAGAACCCATCAACCCGCGTCTTAAATATATTTAGCGAGGCAGCCTCCACCACTTCAACGGGCAGAGAATTCCAGAGATTCACCACCCTTTGAGTGAAGAAGTTCCTCCTCAACTCCGTTCTAAACCGCCTCCCCTTTATCTTGAGGCTGTGCCCCCTAGTCCTACTGTCTTTTTTGAGCGGGAAGAGTCTCTCCACCTCTATCCTATCCATCCCATTCATCATCTTATACGTCTCAATGAGATCTCCCCTCATTCTTCTAAACTCTAACGAGTACAAGCCTAGTTTATTCAGCCTCTCCTCATAGCTCAATCCCCTCAACTCCGGTATCAGCCGAGTAAACCTCCTCTGCACTCCCTCCAGGGCCAAAATATCCTTGCGCAGGTGCGGCGCCCAAAACTGCACACAGTACTCCAGCTGCGGCCTCACCAATGCCCTATACAGCTGCAGCAAGACCTCCCTACTTTTATATTCAATCCCCCTCGCTATGAAGGCCAGCATCCCATTCGCCTTCCTGACCACCTGCTGCACCTGCAAGCTGGGTTTTTGCGACTCATGCACAAGGACCCCGAGGTCCCTCTGCACCGTCGCCTGCTAATTCCCTGGTCGCCACACACTTGTCCCTGTTTGGGTACACTGAGGTAGAAATTAGCATGGTCAATGCACCTAATCAGCACATCTTTGGAGTGTGGGAGGAAACTGGAACCCTGGAGAAACCCACACAGACACGGGGAGACTCCACACAAACAGTGACCCAAGCTGGGAGTGGAACCTGGGGCCCTGTCACTGTGAAGCAGCAGTGCTAACCACAGTGCCACCACTACTGCTTTCTGTTTCACATCGAGCAGCATCTGAACCAAAACTAAAACCGGTTCCCGGGCATCGCTGACCTGTCAGTCATGAACCACCCAGCAATTCCATAAAACTCCAGGATACTGCATTAGGCCCAGATAAGAACTGAAGAAGGTGTCCATCTGATTGGCTTAGAGAGCCAGTGCACCAGCCAATGGCTGGGGCGTGGGTGTGTGGATGGGCGGGGTCATGTGGTTAAACCTCCGTAGAACCACAACAGCGCAGAAGGAGGCCATTCGGCCCATCGAGTCTGCACCGGCCACAATCCCACCCAGGCCCCGATCCCCAAAACCTCACACATTCGCGCTGCTAACCCTCCTGCTGCTCGGGACGATTTGGCGCGGCCAATCACCTGCATGCCTTCGGACTGTGGGAGGAAATTGGAGCACCCGGAAGAAACCCATGCAGACACGGGGAGAATGTGCAGACTCCGCACAGACGGTGAGCCAAGGCTGGAATTGAACTCGGGTCCCTGACGTTGTGAGGCAGCAATGCCAGGGACCCGGGTTTGATTCTCAGCTTGGGTCACCGGGTAGATGGAGTTTGCAGCATTAAGTGCCGTGCTGCTGGGTCCCAGTGGTGGGGAACGGGATCACTGGCAGCCAGTTCTTGGAGAGATGGTTCAAAAATCAGAACTTAGAAAGAGGAAGGAATGTCTTCTCTCAGAGGGTTGCAAGTCTGTGGGATTCTCTCTCTCTCTCTCTCTCCTTCCCCTGGGGGGGCTGTGGGTTGTTGAATATATTCTAGACTGAGTGAGAGAGATTACTGATCGACAAGGAGGTCAAGGGTTATGGGGGGGACAGCAGGGGAGGGGAAGAAGGGCCACAGTCGGACAAGACAGGATGTCAGAGCTGTCTCGATGGCTTAGGGGCCTACTCCTAAGTTGCCATGTCCCTGCGAGTGGGGTTGCCCTGCGTGTACAAAGCTGTCTGCAGGAGTAGCCGTACTTCGCCCTAGCACTCTGGCCTCCCCCCAGTTTGTATGCCCCCCCTCCCCTTCCCCTTCCACCCCCACCTTAGGGATTCATCGCCCCCCCACTCCCCCCCCCCACTCCCCCACTGAATTATCCGGCCCCGTCGCCGAATTCGGCAATTTCTCCGACTAGAAACTCCCTGGCTAATCGTTTGAGCGTGAGGAGGAGTGAGGGGGAACCTCAGGCTGCCCGGTTCAGGGCCCGCCGGCGCTGCCAAGCTGGGTTTGCGTGGAGCTCACAATTGCCCGATTGTAGGGCCGAGGGGCCTGTTTCCTGTGCTGTCTTGCCAGAGGCAAGGCCGCAGGCTTCCTGCTTCTTTCTGAGAAATCTCTGGGGGCATTTCCCATTCCAACGGCTCATCGGGGAATGCGGGTGAGTCACTCAGTGAGAATGTGCACATGTTGGAGTGAAATCAAAGGACTCAAAATGGTTATCTGGCACTCTGGGAAGGATACTAGTAATATCCTACTACTATCAAATAAACCTGTTGGACTTTAACCCGGTGTTGTGAGACTTCTTACTGTGTTTACCCCAGTCCAACGCTGGCATCCCCACATCCTGACTCTGGGAAGGGGCACTGACCTTGGGCACAGACAGTACACAAGGAGTTAAAACCTGTAGTGTTTAAATTGCTGCAGGAAACTGGTCAGACCCTGAGGCACCTTAAACTTGAGATAAAAGCAGGCCCAGAACAATGAGTTTGATAATGAGATCAGCCACTGATGGGGGGACATAAATGTATGTAACAAAACCAGTCATTGAGGACATAAATGTATCTACTCTATGTACAACGATGTGATAGCTGTTAATGCCCGTACTTATCTGCGTATAATCTTGTGTTAACTGTCGATGTCCATATCTGTCTGCTCAACTTGTAACGGTGTGCTAAATGTCCGTACGGTCTATCAGCTCAAAAGTATAAAAGATGCTCAACTTACATTGCGTAGTTGAGAAGGTGGCTGCCTGTACTGCACTTCTCCCAAAGCTTTGTCTGAATAAAACTGTTTTGTTGAACCTCCAAGTCTGATTCCGAAGTGGTGAATCTCCCACAACAAATTGGCGTAGTCTGGCAGGATCTCATGACTGGTGGTAAGTTCGATCGATTGTCCACTATCGGCAAGCCGGGGTAGGGATAATTGAATCTGTGGGAATCGGATGGAGTTAATAATACAGTTTAAAAGGGGTAAAATTAAGGGGTATTATAGAGATAAATACTGATTGTTGATGGTATAGTGATATGTATTGATTAACCGTTACTTGTGTTGACTGATTAGAGGACAAGGAAGTGCCTGTCTCAAACATGCAGCCTAAAAACGGTTGTTAAGAGGGGAAAGTCCGCGCGCGAAGGTCAGGACCCTAAAGTGGGCGTACAGGCACCAAGGGGACTTAGGGTGGTGAAGCACAAGTGACAAAGGTCAGGTAACATCAAACTCTGTAGTGGCGAACAAACGCAGAGTTTGCCATCTGTTTGCATAAAAGTTTGTATAGTCGGGTACTGGGCTGTCAATGTTGTAAAGCGGTGCAGAAAAAGAGCTGATCTAGAGCTGGTTTCTGGTGGAGAAACACATTGCCGAGGCGGTAATAGTGGCCGTGAGTATAAATAGAAACCCTTAATGATGGAGAAACGCGATGCTTGGGTAATAATTGTGGCCGGGCGGAGTGAAATCCCTGACGGTGGAGAAACACATTGCTAGGAAGTGATCGTGACCGTAGGGTGTATGAAACACATTACCAAGGAGGCAATAGTAGCCAGTCTGTGAGATGGCAGATAAAGGAGTTAAGAGGGGACCTGCAGGGTCTCTCATTGAAGTGTACATGACCAACAGGCATGCATTAATGAAGAGGATACAAAGGGATGGCTGGGATACCTCTTAGAACAGCAAAGAAAGTGGATAGATGGGGGAAAGAGAGACTAAACAAAGGAGGCAGGGATATTATTAGTACATCAATTAGTGGGACTAATTGAACAAGTCAGTTCCACCAAAAAATGGAGCTAAGATAAAGAGAAGATTAGAAAGTTAGAATCCAGAGTAAGGGGATGAAACCAAGTGTTAGAGAGGAGAATCAATGGGGAGGGGAAACTGTTCCTCTACCCCTTATGAGTCCACATGACAGGGACCAGCTGCCCCTCCAGAGGAATGGGAAGCACTAGAACACAACTTAGTATCAGTAACCTGAGGGGGAACAGATACACAGCCAATTATAAACCATTCACCCCAGGCGAAAGACAGCAGATAGTGGCTTCCTTGGGTAAACTACAATCTCGAAGCACAAACACTAAATTTTGGGAAGAATTAGATACAGTCTGGGTTGGATACCAACTACACCTGAGGGACACACACCAATTGGTCAGGGCAGCATGTCCAGCGGATAAGTGGAGGCAGGTAGCAGGTGGACCCACCACTCCCCCAGCACAAGATTATAGTAGGGGATGTTGGACACACATAGTGGCCCCAATAGCAGAAATAGATTCTCAACAGGCACCTTTCACCCAGTTTAAAACAGAAGTCCAGAGAGTTTTAGGAAATGCTTCGACTAACCGGAGCAGAATTACAACAACCGAGCAGCTAAAGGGGAAGGAGCTTCTGAGTACGGGGAACGGTTGTTCCAAGTATATCAGGGATGCTCAGGGCAAGGGAACCCAGGCCGTGGGGATCGAGCGTTCATCCAGGATTTCAAGGATGGGATCTCTAGTGCTCATCCTAAAAATGGGAGTGATGATGTCCCAGGATTGTGGTGAATTAGTGGAAGGGGCTAGTGGCGTACCGGGAGGAGAAACCCCAGGCAAGAGTAAGACAAGAAGGTGTAGCCACTTACAGTAGTGGGAGCGGAACTGACCCGCCACAATTGTGGCCGACAAGGGCACTTTGCGAGGGATTGCGGGATCCCAAGGGAAGGAAACAGATCTGGAAGCAGTGGGAAACATTGTAATCACTGTAATAAAAACACGTGGGAGACCTCCGACCCGATCCATGACCACAGCAGAATGGGAGGAACTTCAAGGTCAGCAAGGTCGAAGGTCTGCAGCCCCTGTTCATAAGGCTAAGAAGGAGGGAAGGATTTATGTGTCTGCACTAGTGGGGGTCAGGCAATATGAGATGCTGGTGGACACAGGAGCATCCATATCTGTCACCGATCTACCCTTACCCACTACAAGTAGGATGATCTACCTAACAGGGACAGGAGGGAACAAAACACCCGGCTACCTGAGCGAGACCACGATAGGAGAGATAAATAATCTATATATACCGATGAGGTTCTTTGTGTACAAAAATAACGAGAGTACAATAATGGGAAATGATTTAATGGAAGAATATGAGATTTTGATACAATGTGGAGAGGGAGAATTAACCTGGCCAAGAGAGGATGGTCGGAAAACTAGAATAGGGAAACTCACAAGTCACCTCGAAACCATTAAGGTGGCCGCAGTCACCACCAGAAGTTGGGAATTAGAGACTGGAGGGTTCGGAGCCATCTGTGCTTCCGTCCCCGGGGTATGGGCTAAAACAAAGTTAGATACCAGTTTGACTAAAACTGACCCAGTAAAGGTACCAGGACTGGAGCGTAAGCCCCACTGGCAATATCCAATAAAACCAGAGGCAGAGAAAGCTGTAGCGGAGAGAGTTAAAGGGTTAGTGGAAAGGAGGATTCTGAGAGAGATCACAAGCAACACTAATTCCCCAACATGGCCCGTGAGCAAATCCGACGGAAGCTATAGGCTCACAATAGATTACACCGGACCCAACAAAGACACGTCCAAGTTATATCCCATTGTAACAAGCCCCTCGACAATCCTGAACGGATTGTCACAAGATCGCAATATATTCACAGTATTGGATAGCCAATGGATTCTGGTCCTTACCACTGGATCCCGAATCCCAAGGCAAATTTGCCTTTACAGTGGGAGACAAACAGCACACTTGGACTCATTTACCACAGGGATTCCTCAATAGCCCTACTATCTTTCACTGAGTAATGAGTGACATCCTGAACAGGGTAGAACAGCCAGAGGGGGGCACAATATGTATATGATATCTGAATAGTTTCAGAATCTAAGTCAGAACATCAGGAAGCATTATAGCTAGTGTTAAATTAACTGACAAAAGTTAAAGGTGAGCCCCAAAAAGGCACAAATCAGGAAAACACAATTCCTGTACCTCGGACACCTAATATCCCAAGGGATTAAATAAATGCCAACAGACTGAAAGAAGGCGGTACAACAAGTGTCACAGCTCGTCACCATAAGAGGAGTTAGGAAAGTTCTGGGATTGTTTAACTATGGCCAAAGTTTTATTCTGGGATTCGCAAAATTGGCAGAACCTATACAGAGACCACTCAAAGGGGGAAAACCATCCTTAAATCCCATAGAATGGGGATCCGAGCAGGAAGAGGCTTATAACAAATTAAAAAACAGAACTGATATCAGCCCCTGGACTAGGATTACCCGATTCCAATGAAGACTTCCACATGCATTCCGCGGGTAACACAAGATCATGGCGATAAAAGGAGACTCATAGGTCAACAGTAGAAGGGCTGGTAGTTACGGGACTACCAAGATGCATAGCCACCTTAGATTTCACCGCCTGGGCTATAAAGGTTAGCAAGTCAATAATAATGACATAGAAAGGAACATAGAAACCCTACAGTACAGAAAGAGGCCATTCAGCCCATTGAGTCTGCACCAACCACAATCCCATCCAGGCCCTACCCCCATATTTACCCACTAACCTACGCATCTCAGGACACTAAGGACAATTTTTTTAGCATGGCCAATCAACCTAACCCGCACATCTTTGGACTGTGGGAGGAAACCCACGCAGACACGAGGAGAATGTGCAAACTCCACACAAACAGTGACCCAAGCTGGGAATCGAACTCAGGTCCCTGGAGCTGTGAAGCAGCAGTGCTAACCACTGTGCTACTGTTCCGCCCCTGCCGACAGGGAATGTAATCCTCCACACCAAACACACCTCGGTGGAAACGCTGAACACCGGAATGTTACGGTCTATCTCAAACGTGAGAAAGGCTAAATGGGAAGCCATCCTCCTACCTCCAAACAAATCAGTTATAATAATAAGGGACACAGGAGATAACTCAGCAGAAGGAAGTTTAGACATAGGAGAGCCACACAATTGTGGGGATGTAGGTATGAATGTAGAAGAAGGGAGGATAAAGGATTTACCTTTAAACAACAGCTGAGGAGACTCTTTTTGCAGATCGTTCATGCAAATTTGTGGAAGGATTATCCCGGACAGGGTGGGCAGTAATAAATGAAAGATTAGGAACAGTAAGATCAGAAAGAATTGACAGAGGTCTATCTGTGCAGAACTGGTAGCACTACAATTATCTGAAGGCAAGACAGCAAACACATACACAGACAGTAGGTACGCATTCGGGGTAATACACGGCTATACGACAGCATGGGGTAAATAGGGATTCGTAACCACAGGAGGAACTCCAACAAAGGATCGAGGCAATGCTAAAAGCCAGTGAGAAACCCTGAGAAGCCGCAGTAATAAGAATTAAAGCACACCAGAGAGAAGCAGGAAGAGATAACCCAGACTGGTTAAACTTCAAAGGGAACCAACCCACAGACAGAGCAGCACAATTAGCCTTAGAGCAGGAGACAGTGGGCGAGCTGCCAATAGCAACAACGGGGTAGACAGGAGACCCAATATGCAGTAGATTACCAGTTAGCCCAACAGGGGGGAGTAGGTACAATCATAGGAGAGAAAGGCATAACATACGTCACAGATCAATCCTATAACATCACCCAAATCATTAATAACATAAAGAAAACAGCTTGATAACTTCAGACAAGGACCCAAGAAAGGGAGTAGCTGGCTGGAATGGCTAGTGGGGGGGGATCCTATTTAATGTATGGACTGATCATTCTCAGTGCAATAGTACTTGTCTGTTGCCTAATTGTCGGATGCCTTGATACCCGTTACAAAGTAATGATGGCTCGGATTGTGCCAGCAGCTAGCAAGGAAGAATACATGATGGGAACCCCTGAAGATATTGACAGCTACGAGGAAGGAAAGGAGAAGATGGACATCTACCTGTGAAAATGCTGCTGTTGTTGTTGGTCTGTGAGTGAAATCAAAGTGAAGGACATAAAGTGGTTACCTGGCACACAAAATGAGCTCTGGGAAGGGACACTAAGAGGCACTGACTTTGAGCACAGACGTTTACACAAAGAGTCAAAACCTGTAGTGTTTAAATTACTGCAGGAAACTGGTCAGACCCTGAGGCACCTTAAACTTGAGATAAAAGCAGACCCAGAACAATAAGTTTGATAACGAGATCAGCCGCTGATGGGGGGACATAAATGCATAAATGTACCTATTCTATGTACAATGTTGTGTTAACTGTCACTGTCCGTACTTGTCTGTGTATAACAATGTGTTAACTATTGATGTCCATATCCGTCTATCCAACTTGTAACGATGTGCTAACAGCTAATGTCCGTATTGTCTGTTATCTAAAAATTATAAAAGATGCTCAACTGCTATTGTGTAGTTGGGAAGCTGATTGCCTGTCCTGCGGAATGCCAACACTTCTCCCAAAGCTTTGTCCAAATAAAATTGTTTGTTGAACCTCCAAGTCTGACTCTGAAGTGGTGAATCTCCCACAATAGTGCGTGTGTCAGATTGTGTGTGTGTATGTGTGTGTGTGTGTGAGTGAGTGAGAGAGAGAGAATGTATGTGAGAGGATGTGTGTGTAAGAGACTGTGTGTATGAGTGAGTGTGTGTGTGTGTAAGAGTGTGTGTGTGTTTGTGAGAGAGAGTGTGTGTACGTGAGTATGTGTGTGTGTGAGTATGTGTGTGAGGATATGTGTGTGAGTGAGTGTGTGTGTGAGAGTTTCGTTAAAGGGAAGTCGTGTCTGACAAATTTACTGGAGTTCTATGAGGATGTGTCTAGGGCGGTGGATAGAGGAGAGCCGGTGGATGTGGTCTTTCTTGATTTTCAGAAGGCGTTTGACAAGGTACCTCACAAAAGGTTATTGCAGAAGGTCAGGGGACATGGATTTGGGGGTAGGGTGTTAGCGTGGATAGAGGATTGGTTGTCAAATAGGAGGCAGAGAGTGGGGGTCAATGGGTGCTATTCGGATTGGCGGATGGTGACTAGTGGAGTGCCCCAGGGGTCGGTGCTGGGGCCTCAGCTATTTACCATTTATATAGATGATCTGGAGGAGGGAACCGAGTGTAGAGTGTCGAAATTTGCTGATGACACCAAGATTGGTGGAATGGCAAATTGTGCGGAGGGTGTGGAGAGTCTACAGAAGGATCTAGATAGGCTGGGCGAATGGGCCTGGAACTGGCAAATGGAATTCAATGTTGGCAAGTGCGAGGTGGTCCACTTTGGTAGGAAGAATGGTAGGAAGGACTATTACTTACATGGCGAAAAACTGCAGCAGGCGACGGTGCAGAGGGACCTCGGGGTCCTTGTGCATGAGTCGCAAAAACCCAGCTTGCAGGTGCAGCAGGTGGTCAGGAAGGCGAATGGGATGCTAGCCTTCATAGCGAGGGGGATTGAATATAAAAGTAGGGAGGTCTTGCTGCAGCTGGATAGGGCATTGGTGAGGCCGCAGCTGGAGTACTGCGTGCAGTTTTGGGCGCCGTACTTACGCAAGGATATTTTGGCCTTGGATGGAGTGCAGAGGAGGTTTGCTAGGCTGATACCGGAGTTGAGGGGGTTGAGCTATGAGGAGAGGCTGAATAAACTAGGCTTGTACTCGTTAGAGTTTAGAAGAATGAGGGGAGATCTCATTGAGACGTATAAGATGATGAATGGGATGGATAGGATAGAGGTGGAGAGACTCTTCCCGCTCAAAAAAGACAGTAGGACTAGGGGGCACAGCCTCAAGATAAAGGGGGGGGCGGTTTAGAACGGAGTTGAGGAGGAACTTCTTCACTCAAAGGGTGGTGAATCTCTGGAATTCTCTGCCCGTTGAAGTGGTGGAGGCTGCCTCGCTAAATATTTTTAAGACGCGGGTTGATAGGTTTTTGATAGGCGAGGAGATTAAGGGTTATGGGGAGAGGGCGGGAATGTGGAACTGAGCCACGACAGATCAGCCATGATCTTATTGAATGGCGGGGCAGGCTCGAAGGGCTAGATGGCCTACTCCTGCTCCTATTTCTTATGTTCTTATGTTCTTATGTGTGTGCGTGTGTCTGTGTGTGTTACTGTGTGTGAGTGAGAGGGAGAGAGTGCGTGTCTGGTTGTGTGTATGTGTGTGTGTGTGTGTGTGTGAGTGAGAGTGAGAGAGTGCGTGTCTGGTTGTGTGTGTGTGTGTGTGTGTGTGAGTGTGGGCGAGAACGAATTAGATCCAAATTAGACAGGAACTGGGAGGGTGAACTGGGAACGGCTACTTGAAGACAAGTCCATTTGTGGGAAATGGGAGGCTTTTAAGAGGCCAGTTTATTGAGAACAGGACTCGCCTTTCCCTGCAAAAATAAAGGCTAGAAATGGCAAGATTCAGGAACCATAGATTACAAAGGAAATTGTAAGCTTAGTCATATGGTAAAAGGAAGTATATAATAAATTAAGGCATCTAAAATCCAATGAAACTCTTGGAGAGTAGAGTGAAAGTAGGAAGGAAGTTATAAGTGAAACTTGGAGGGCTAAAAGTAGCCATGAAATGTCTTTAGCAGGCAGGGCCAAGGAGAATCCCATGGCCTTCTTTGCATATATTAGGAGCAAGAGGAAAGCAAGAGATAGAGTGGACCACTCAAGGACAATGAGGGGAAGTTATGTGTGGAGCCACAGGAAGTGGGTGTGATCCTCAATGAGTACTTTACATCAGTGTTCACTAAGGAGAAGGACGTCACGGATGTTGAGGTCAGAGCTGAGCAAGTGAGCACTCTTGAGAACATCAATACAACAAAGGAGGAAGCGTTGAATATGCTAAATTGCTTTAAGATAGACAAGTCCTCAGGGCTGGATGGGAGCGATCCCAGGTTCGGGAGGCAAGGGGAGAAATAGTTGAGGCCTTAACAGATATCTTCACGTCCTCTTTGACCACAGGCGAGGTCCCAGAGGACTGGAGAATTCCCAAAGTTGTTCCCTTGTTTAAGAAGCAGGAATAACCCAAGAAACTATAGGCCAGTGAGCCTGATGTCTGTGGTGGGGAAGCTTTTGGAGAAGATACTGAGGGGACAGGATATCTGCACACTTGGAAGGAAATGGACTAGTTAGTGACAGGCAGTGCGGTTTTGTCTCACCAACTGACCTGAGGTTTTTGCAGAGATAATTGATAAGGGAAGGGATGTGGATGTAGTTTATATGGACTTCAGTAAGGCACTTGACAAGGTCCCCGGTGGAACTAAAATCACATGGGATTCAGAGTGGGCTGGCTAGATGGATACAGAACTGGCTCAGTTATAGGAGACAGAGAGTTGTGGTGGAAAGATGTTTTTCAGATGGAGACCTGTAGCTAGTGGTGTTCCACAGGGGTCAGTGCTGGGACCTCTGTTGTTTGTAGTATATATAAATGATCTGGAGGAAAATGTGAGAGTTCTGATTAGGAAATTTGTGGATGACACAAAGATTGGTGGAGTTGCTGATAGTGCTGGGTCTTGTCAGAGGATACAACAGGATATAGGTAGATTGGAGACTTGGGCACAGAGATGGCAGATGGAGGTTAATCCGGGTAAATGCGAGGTGATGCATTTTGGAGGATTAAATTCGGTGTGAATTATACTGTAAATGGCAGGACCCTGAGGAACATAAACATACAGAGGGATCTGGGCGTACAGGTCCACAATTCCCCAAAAATGGCAACACAGTTGGCCAAGGTGATTATGGAATGTTTGCCTTCATCGGCTGGGGCATTGAGTACAAGAGTTGGGAAATCATGCTGCAGCTATATGAAACCTCGGTAAGGCCACATTTGGAGTATTGTGTGCGGTTCTGGTCGCCGCATTATCAGAAGGACGTGGAAGCTTTGGAGAGAGCGCAAAAGAAGGTTCACCAGGGGATGTCGCCTGGTCTCGAGGGTATGAGGAGAGGTTGAATAAGCTCGGATTGTATTCACTGGAAAGACGGAAGCTGAGGGGAGACCTGATAGGGGTCTACAAAATGATGAGAGGCACAGACAGGGTGGATAGTCAGAGGCTTTTTCCCAGGGTGGAATTACAAGGGGGCACAGGTTCAAGGTGAGAGGGGGAAAGTTTAAGGGAGATGCGTGGGGGAGGTTTTTCACACAGAGAGTGGTGGGTGCCTGGAACGCGCTGCCAGAGGAGGTGGTGGAAGCAGGCACATTAACAACATTTAAGAGGCATCTGGATGGGTATATGGATAGCGAGGGAATAGAGGGATACAGACTGAGTCAGGGTAGTTTTTCTTTCCGTTTGGTGAGAGTATCATGATTGGCACAGGTTTAGAACATAGAACATAGAAAAATTATAGCACAAACAGGCCCTTCAGCCCACAAGTTGCGCCGATCATATCTCTACCTACTAGGCTTACCCATAACCCTCAATCCTATTAAGTCCCACGTACTCATCCAGCGTACTCAACGGGCGATCATAGTATGGATGAGTTTTTGATGCAGATGGAGGGTGAGAAAGTCGGGTCCCGGACCTGTGTCCTCTGTTTGAACAGAGGGGAGTACGATAGGATGAGAGAGGAATTGGCAAATGTAGATTGGGGGCGCAGATTGGTCGGTAGGACTGCTGAGGAACAGTGGAGGATCTTTAAGGAGATCTTTTTAGGTGCTCAGCAGAAATTTATTCCAATGGTAAAGAAGGATGGTAGGAGAAGGGATAATCAGCCCATGGTTAACGAAGGAAATAAAGGAGAGTATTAAATTAAAAGCTGATGCGTTTAGAGTGGCTAAAAGTAGTGGGCGAGTAAAAGATTGGGAGAGGTTTAAAAATCAACAAAGAATGACAAAGAAGATGATAAAGAAAGGAAGGATAGACTATGAAGTTAAACTAGCACTAAATATAAAAAAGGATAGTAAGAGTTTTTATAAATATATAAAGAGGAGGAGGCTGGCTAGGGTGAATGTTGGACCCTTAGAGGATGAGAAGGGGGATTTAGTGGTGGGAGATGAGGAAATGGCTGAGGCCTTAAATAAGTTTTTTGCCTCGGTCTTCACAGAGGAGGACGTGAATAGTTTGCCGGGTATTAAAGATAGAAGGATGGTAGGAGTTGAGGGCCTGAATGCGATTACTGTCACTAGAGAGGTAGTGCTTGAGAGACTAACGGGACTGATTGTGGACAAGTCCCCAGGACCGGACAGAATGCATCCCAGGGTTCTGAAGGAAATGGCAGAGGTGATAGTGGATGCCTTAGTGATTATTTACCAAACCTTGCTGGATTCCGGGGAAGTGCCGGAAGATTGGAAAACGGCTAATGTTACACCGCTGTTTAAAAAAGGTAGCAGGCAAAAGGCAGGGAATTATAGGCCGGTTAGTTTAACTCTGTTGTTGGAAAAATGCTTGAATCCGTCATCAAAGAAGAAATAGCGAGGCACCTAGAGAAGAATTGTTTGATAGAGCAGACGCAGCACGGATTCCTTAAGGGGAAGTCGTGTCTGACGAATTTATTGGAATTCTATGAGGATGTGACTAGTGCGGTGGACAGAGGGGAACCGGTTGATGTAGTGTTTCTCGATTTTCAAAAGGCGTTTGATAAGGTGCCGCACAAAAGGTTGCTTCAGAAGGTTAGGGGGCACAGAGTTGGGGGTAGGGTGTTAGCGTGCATAGAGGATTGGTTGTCTAATAGGAGGCAGAGAGTTGGTATCAATGGGTGCTATTCTGATTGGCGGTTGGTGACTAGTGGAGTGCCCCAGGGATTGGTGCTGGGGCCTCAGCTATTTACCATTTATATAGATGATCTGGAGGAGGGGGCTGAATGTAGGGTGACAAAATTTGCTGATGACACAAAGACAAGTGGAAAAGCAAATTGTGCGGAGGGTGTGGAAAGTCTGCAGAGGGATCTAGATAGGCTGTGTGAGTGGGCGAGGACCTGGCAGATGGAGTACGATGTTAGCAAGTGTGAGGTTATCCACTTTGGCAGGAATAATAGTAGGAGGGACTACTATTTAAAGGGCGAAAAGCTGCAGCATGCTACGGTGCAGAGGGACCTGGGGGTCCTTGTGCATGAGTCGCAAAAACCCAGTCTGCAGGTGCAGCAGGTGATCAAGAAGGCGAATGGGATGCTGCCCTTTATAGCGAGGGGGATTGAATATAAAAGCAGGGAGGTCTTGCTGCAACTGTACAGGGCATTGATGAGGCCACAGCTGGAGTACTGTGTGCAGTTTTGGTCGCCGCACTTGCGGAAGGATATTTTGGCCTTGGAGGGAGCACAGAGGAGGTTCACTAGGCTGATACCGGAGATGAGGGGGGTTGGACTATGAAGAGAGACTAAATAGACTGGGTCTGTACTCGTTGGAGTTTAGAAGGATGAGGGGGGATCTTATAGAGACGTATAAGATAATGAAGGGGATGGATAGGGTAGAGGTAGAGAGATTCTTCCTGCTCAGAAAGGACAGCAGGACTAGAGGGCACAGCCTCAAGATAAGACGGGGGCAGTTTAGAACGGAGTTGAGGAGGAACTTCTTCACTCAAAGGGTGGTGAATCTCTGGAATTCTCTGCCTGTTGAAGTGGTGGGGGCTATCTTGCTAAATATATTTAAGTCACGGGTAGACAGGTTTCTGATAGACAGGGGAATTAAGGGTTATGGGGAGAAAGCGGGAAAGTGGAACTGATCCACTTCAGATCAGCCATGATCTTATTGAATGGCGGGGCAGGCTCGAAGGGCTAGATGGCCTACTCCTGCTCCTACTTCTTATGTTCTTATGTTGTTAAGTCTCTTAGAAGACCCCAACGAATTCGCCTCCACCACCACCGACGGCAGCCATTTCCACTCACCCACCACCCTCTGAGTGAAAAACTTACCCCTGACGTCTCCTCTGTACCTACTCCCCAGCACCTTAAACCTGTGTCCTCTCATTGCGACCATTTCAGCCCTGGGAAAAAGCCTCTGAGAATCCACCCGATCTATACCTCTCAACATCTTATAAACCTTTATCTGGTCACCTCTCATCCTTCGTCTCTCCAAGGAGAAAAGACCGAGCTCTCTTGATCTATCCTCATAAGGTATGCCTCCCAATCCAGGCAACATCCTTGTAAATCTCCTCTGCACTCTTTCAATAGCTTCCACAACCCTCCTGTAATGAGGTGACCAGAACTGAGCACAGTACTCCAAGTGGGGTCTGACTACGGTCTTATAAAGCTGCAGCATTATCTCCATCTCCTAAACTCAATCCCTCAACTGATGAAGGCCAGTACACCATACACCTTCTTAACCACATCCTCTACCTGCGAAACTGATTTGAGAGTCCTATGAACCCAGACCCCAAGATCCTTCTAATCCTTTACACTGCTAAGAGTCTTACCCTTAATATTAAACTCCTTCATCCCAACTGACCTGCCAAAATGAACCACTACACATTTATCCGGTTGAAGTCCATCTGCCACTTCTCCGCCCAGTCTTGCATCCTATCTATGTCACGCTGCAACTTCTGACATCCCTCCAGACTATCCACAACACCTCCGACCTTCGTGTTGTCGGCAAACTTCCCAACCCATCCCTCCACTTCCTCATCCAGGTCATTTATAAAAATGCCCTGGGGCTCTCCACTGGTGACCGACCTCCATGCAGAAAAAGACCCACCTACAACCACTCTCTGCCTTCTTCAGGTAAGCCAGTTCTGGATCCACAAAGCAACGTCCCCTTGGTTCCCATGCCCCCTCATTTTCTCAATAAACCTTGCATGGGGGACCTTATTGAATGCCTTGCTGAAGTCCATATCAACCACATCCACTGCTCTTCCCCCATCAATGTGTTTAGTCACATTTTCAAAAAACTCAACCAGGTTATTTTTGGTCATACTATACTTCTCTAAATGTTCATAAATCCTGTTTCTCAGGACCTTTACCATCAACTTACCAACCGCACAGGCTAGACTCACCGGTCGATAATTTCCTGGGCTCTCTCTATTCCCTTTTTGAATATAGGAACCACATCCGCAATCCTCCAATCCTCCGGAATCTCTCCCATCTTCATCGATGAGGCAAAGATCATCGCCAGAGGCTCTGCAATCTCTTCCCTTGCCTCCCACAGTAACCTGGGCCAGCACATCATATTTCCAAGTAGTGATCCACGCTCTAAGCTCATCCACTTTGTTCACAACACTCCTAGCGTTAAAATAGACACGTCTCAAAGCTTCGGCCTGAGTACTCCCCTTCTACATCACCCGTCTATCCTCCATCTTATACTCTTTCTTAGAGGGCCGAAGGGCCTGTTCCTGTGCTGTACTTTTCTTTATTATTTGTTCTTTATGTGTGCGTGTGTCAATGTGTGTGTTTGTGTCTGTGTGTTGTGTGTACGTGTGTCAATGTGTGTGCGTGTGTGTGTCTGTGTGTGTAAGTGTCAACGTGCGTCTGTGTTTGTGTGTGTCAATGTGTGTGCGTGTGTGTGTCTGTGTGTGTAAGTGTCAACGTGCGTCTGTGTTTGTGTGTGTCAATGTGTGTGCGTGTGTGTGTCTGTGTGTGTAAGTGTCAACGTGCGTCTGTGTTTGTGTGTGTCAATGTGTGTGTCTGTGTGTGTGTCCGTGTGTGTAAGTGTCAATGTGCGTCTGTGTTTGTGTGTGTCAATGTGTGTGTCTGTGTGTGTGTCTGTGTGTGTAAGTGTCAATGTGCGTCTGTGTTTGTGTGTGTCAATGTGTGTGTCTGTGTGTGTCTGTGTGTGTAAGTGTCAATGTGCGTCTGTGTTTGTGTGTGTCAATGTGTGTGTGTCCGCGCATGTGTGTGTCTGCATGTAAGTGTGTCAATGTGTGTATGTGTGTTTGTGAGTGTGTGTGTGTGTGAATGTGTGTGTGTGTGAATGTGAGTGTGTCTGCGTGTGTGTGTGTCAGTATTATGTATGTGTGTATGTGTGTGTGTGTCTGAGTTTGTGACTGAGTGTCTGTGCTAGCCAGTTGATTGGGTTTTGGGGTAATTTAGAGGCAGCAGGAGTTTGAAGATGACTGAAAATTTCCCATTGAATCTGTCAGCCTGCAGCATCCCTGACCCTCGTCACTGAACACCAGGGGTGGGGATTGCTCTGAGAAGCGTACGTGGTCCCTTTAAGGACTGGCAGGTGGAGAGAGCGGCTCCACCAGGAAGTGTTTTCCTTTTGAAAAATCAGGAACTGTTTTCTGCGAGGGGAAATAAGTTGCCTTTTGGACGCCTTTGTGTGGATTATTAGCCCAGCCTGAGCATCCCACCCCCCAACCCACCACTGACACTGCAAGTGCAGTCTGGGCCAAATGGCTTCAGTGAAAATGTAGCGTGCTGCTGGTGAGTACCGGAGAGTTTGTGCGGGGTTGTCAGGTGAGTGTGTGTCAGCCAACCTGTCTGACTTGTTTCTATTTGCATCCTTGGTATCAGTCACATTCCATCCCCAACCTTAAACAGAAACCGCAGGCTCTGAATAGATTCACACAGGAGGCCATTTGGCCCTTCGAGCCTGCCCCCACCATTCATTACAATCACGGCCAACTCGAGAGCCTAGTCCTGCTTTCTCCCCATAACCTTTGCTCCAAGTGCTACACCCAGCCTCATGAACATACTTTGCCTTCCTGTGGTAATAAATTCGCCACTCTTCGGGTGAAGAAATGTCTCCGTCCTAAATGGTCTACCCCCCGAACCCTCAGGCTGTGACCCCCTGGTTCTAGTTCTCCCCCACCATCGGGAAACATCCTCCCTGTATCTACCCTCTCCAGTCCTGTTAGAGTTGTATAATTCTCAATGAGATTCCGCACCCCCCCCCCCCCCCCATTCATCTGAACTCCAGCGAAAACAATCCTAATCTCGTCAATCTCTCCTCATACATCAGTCCCACCATCCCCGGGATCAGCCTGGTAAATCCTCGCCACCCTCCCTCGAGAGCAGGAATGTCCTTCCTCAGAAAGTCCCCGTTGAATCTGCTCCCACCGCCCTCTCAGGCAGCTCCATCCAGCTCACAACCACTCGCTGCGTTTAAATACAAACCCCCTTCATAGCGAGGGGGATTGAATATAAAAGTAGGGAGGTCTTGCTGCAGCTGTATAGGGCATTGGTGAGGCCGCAGCTGGAGTACTGTGTGCAGTTTTGGGCGCCGCACCTGCGCAAAGATATTTTGGCCCTGGAGGGAGTGCAGAGGAGGTTCACTAGGCTGATACCGGAGTTGAGGGGATTGAGCTATGAGGAGAGGCTGAATAAACTAGGCTTGTACTCGTTAGAGTTTAGAAGAATGAGGGGAGATCTCATTGAGAAGTATAAGATGATGAATGGGATGGATAGGATAGAGGTGGAGAGACTCTTCCCGCTCAAAAAAGACAGTAGGACTAGGGGGCACAGCCTCAAGATAAAGGGGGGGCGGTTTAGAACGGAGTTGAGGAGGAACTTCTTCACTCAAAGGGTGGTGAATCTCTGGAATTCTCTGCCCGTTGAAGTGGTGGAGGCTGCCTCGCTAAATATTTTTAAGACGCGGGTTGATGGGTTTTTGATAAGAGAGGGGATTAAGGGTTATGGGGAGAGGGCGGGAATGTGGAACTGAGCCACGACAGATCAGCCATGATCTTATTGAATGGCGGGGCAGGCTCGAAGGGCTAGATGGCCTACTCCTGCTCCTATTTCTTATGTTCTTATGTTCTTATGTCTCCCCCCCAGCTCTGGCTCTTCTCCCGATTCTCTCCCCCCTGGTTACCCACCCTCCTGTCACTTTCTCCTCATTCCTCCCACCCAAACCCCCTCCTTCGAACCCTTAACCTTCCCCACTCCGAGGAGATCCGTCCCCGTCTCTCCGACACGCACTGAATTCCCTAAGCCCCTGGGAACATTCTGGAAAATCTACTCCCCCTCCGCCCCAGACTTTCTCCCTGGAGTGTGGGGGCCTCAGAGCTGGACAGAGTTTTCCAGCTGGTTTTATTTTGTACTATGTCCCCTTGTGAAGCAGACCGGAAATCCCTCACTCTACAGCTTTCTTGATTTGCCCTTCCATGTTCAGAGATTTGAATGTAAATATTTTTAATTCTCTTCTCCGTGGCGCACTGCGCTCGCCGAGGCTCCAGGCTAAGCCACGTCCAACAATCTGCTGTGAAAACCCTGCTCTCCCTGTGGCAGAGTATCACCTGTACTAGTGAACCAGCCTGTTTATACCCACCTCCTGTTTCTCACCATCCTCCTCTTCACTGTGTTACTGCGCTTCTCACATCTGCAAATCTTTCAGGTTACACCCCTGTAAAACTCTCCAACCACTTTCCCGCCACCCTCACTCCTTCCTTCCTCTCTCCCTTCCCCCTCCCTCTAAACCTTCCCCTTCCCTGTCTCCCTTCCTCCCTTTCTCCCCCCCCACCCTCTCTCCCTCCCTCTCTCCCCCTCCCTCTGCCCCGCCTCCCTCTCCCCTCAACCCGTCTCCCTCTCCACCTCCACCCCCTCCCTCTCCCCCTCCACCCCCTCCCTCTCCCCCTCCGCCTCCATCCCTCTTCCCATCCACCCACTCCTCCTCCCCATCCACCCCTCCCTCTTCCCCTCCACCCCCTCCCTCTCCCCCTCCAGCCCCTCCCTCTCCCCCTCCGCCTCCATCCCTCTTCCCATCCACCCACTCCTCCTCCCCATCCACCCCTCCCTCTTCCCCTCCACCCTCTCCCTCCTTCCCTCCCTCCCTCCACCCTCCCTCTCCGCCTCCATCCCATCCCTCTACCCTTCCACCCCCTCTTCCCCTCCACGCCCCTCCCTCCACCCCCTCCACTCCCCTCCCTCCACCCCCCTCCCTCCTCCCCTTCCATCCTCCCCCTCCACCCCTCCCTCCTCCCCTCCAACCCCTCCCCCTCCCTCTCCACCCCCTCTCTCATCCCCCTTCACCGCCTCCCTTCCACCTCCTCCCCCCTCCCTCCTCCCCCTCCAGCCCCTCCCTCCTCCCCCACCCCTTCCCTCCTCCCCTTCCCTCCTCCCCTCCATCCCCTCCCTCCTATGCCCACCCCTTTCCTTCTCCCCCCACCCCCTCCCTCCTCTCCCCACCCCCTCCCTCCTCCCCCCCCCCTCCCTTCTCCCCCACCCCCTCCCTCCTCCCCCCACCCCCTCCCTTCTCCCCCCACCCCCTCCCTCCACCCCACCCCCTCCCTCCTCCCCTTCACCCCCACTCTCTTCCCCTCCACCCCCACTCTCTTCCCCTCCACCCTCTCCCTCTTTCCATCCGCCCCCTCCCTCCTCCCCTCTACCCCCTCCCTCCTCTCTCTCTACCCCTTCTCCCTTTGCCCTTTTTCCTCCTCCATCTCTCCTTTTCTCTCTCTCTCTCCTCTCTCTCCCACCCCCCTTCCTTTTTTTCATCTCCGCCCCATCTCTCCCTTCTCCCTCATTCTATCCATCCTCCATCTGCCCTCTCTCCTGCCCCCCTCTCCTTCTGCCCTTTCTGCTCCTCCGTCTTTAACCTCTTTCCTTCTCTCCCTCTTCCCCCCCTCTCTTTCTCTCCCCCCCCCCCCCCCCCCCGTCTCTCTCTCTCATTTTTTGTCCCCTCCCTCTTTCCCTTCTCCCTCTTTAAGAGTCTCATCCCGCTGGGGGCCGGGGTGGGAAGGAGGGCTGGGCAACCCAAAAAGCAAGAGCACCCGATGGAGGGACCCCGCCCCACCCTACCCCACCCTGCCCCAGGACCCCTCTGCCTATCATTGCTCATGGACCTTGAGCTTGGAGTGGGTGCAATACCAGCAGCAGCCACTTGTCCTCCGGGTGGCACTGTTGAGCTGCTGGCCTCTGATTGGCTAACAGCTTCCAGTGGGTGGGGCTTCTCCCAACACCCTGGGGTCCCTCAGGGTGAGGCAGGGTCTGCCATCCTGAGCGCTTAAGTTGGCCTTTAAATTGGTGGGCCCTCGCCAAGAGAACAAAGAACAAAGAACAACACAGCACGGGAAACAGGCCCTTCGGCCCAACGAGCCCGCGCCGCCGTCCCATTGTCTCAGTGACCTATTCATGATTTTAGTCTACGCCTAATGTGCGAGGATCAGGGAGGTCCAATTTAGGGACAATTTAGTACCCAATCAATCAGCCTAAAAGCGCATCTTTGGGATGTGGGAGGAAACCGGAGTACCCAGAGGAAACCCACGCAACCACGGGGAGAACGTGCAAACTCCCACAGACACAGGCCCAAATCCACGTGCCCGCACAGCAACAGAGATAGTCTCTGAGCTGTCATGTTGCCCTCGAGATGGTCCAGTTTAAGCACACTAACGACATGAAGCAATAGGCAACTCCCGAAGCAACGTCCAAGAGCAGCCCACTACAACCTGCCGCATGCATGCCCCTTGCTGGACTTAAATGCCTGTGGAGACAAAAAATTCATTATTAAACAGGCAAAGACTGTAACATCCCTGAGGCAAAAACAGAATCCCAAGCCTACAATGTTTAGTAAGGCCTGCTATATCCCCCTATATGTAGACCGCTCATGTGGCTGTCTAAGTGACTCTTAAACAACCCTAGTGTGCCTGCTTCCACCACCTTACTCGGCAGTGCATTCCACACCCCCACTACCCTTTGCGTGAAAAACTGCCCTCTAATATTTGTCTTATACCTAGCCCCCCTCACCCTAAGCCCGTGACCCCTCGTTCTATCCATTTCTAATAGCGGAAAAAGCTTACCACCATTTACTCTATCTATCCCCTTCATAATCTTATAAACCTCTATTAGATCCCCCCTCAGCCGACGTCTCTCAAGGGAAAACAGCCCAAGTTTGTTCAATCTTTCCTCGTAAGACAGCCCTTCCATACCAGGCAGCATCCTGGTAAATCTCCTCTGCACTCTCTCCAGGATCTCTACATCCTTCCGGTAGTACGGCGGCCAGAACTGGACGCAGTACTCCAAGACGGAGGTAACTCACTGGCTGCCCGGAATGAAAGCCCCCATCATTAATCACTGACCCGCCCTATCTCTACCCAACCCGGATCATCCCAACTAGGCCACCTCTTAACCTGCCCTTCGCTAAAAGTGGCCCCCAACATTGACAACCCCGCTCAGGGTGACAGAGTGTGGGGGGCAGCCATTTATCACAGCTTGGTATGGGCTGGCTGAATAAATTAGGCTTGTACTCGTTAGAGTTTAGAAGAATGAGGGGAGATCTCATTGAGACATATAAGATGATGAATGGGATGGATAGGATAGAGGTGGAGAGACTCTTCCTGCTCAAAAAAGACAGTAGGACTAGGGGGCACAGCCTCAAGATAAAGGGGGGGCGGTTTAGAACGGAGTTGAGGAGGAACTTCTTCACTCAAAGGGTGGTGAATCTCTGGAATTCTCTGCCCGTTGAAGTGGTGGAGGCTGCCTCGCTAAATATTTTTAAGACGCGGGTTGATGGGTTTTTGATAGGAGAGGGGATTAAGGATTATGGGGAGAGGGCGGGAAAGTGGAACTGAGCAGCGACAGATCAGCCATGATCTTATTGAATGGCGGGGCAGGCTCGAAGGGCTAGTTGGCCTACTCCTGCTCCTATTTCTTATGTTCTTATGTTCTCCTGCTCTGCCCAAGACTGCAAGGAACTACAAAAGGGTCATGAACATAGCCCAGTCCACCAGGCAAACCAACCTCCCATCCACTGACTCTGTCTACACTTCCCACTGCCTTGGAAAAGCAGCCAGCATAATTAAGGACCCCACGCACCCCGGACATTCTCTCTTCCACCTTCTTCCGTCGGAAAAAAGAGACAAAAATCTGAGGTCACGTATCAACCAACTCAAGAACACCTTCTTCCCTGCTGCCGTCAGACCTCTGAATGGATCTACCTTACATTAAGTTGGCCTTTCTCTACACCCTAGCTATGACTGTAACACTTACACTCTGCACCCTCTCCTTTCCTTCTCTCCTGCGTACTCTATGAACGGTATGCTTTGTCTGTATCGCACTCAAGAAACAACACTTTTCGCTGTATCCCAATACATGTGACAATAATAAGTCAAACCAGAAAACGTTTTCACTGGGGGGTTGGGGGTTGGGGGATCTTTAGAATTTCCACCTCTCTTGGTGACGCTCCATCGTTGAGGATGTCCCAGATCGAGATGGAGAGAGTGTTGGGCACTGAGAGAATGGAAGGGAACCGGATGGGAGGGAATCATAGAATCCTACAATGCAGAAGGAGGCCATTCAGCCCATCGAGCCTGCAGCGACATCAATCCCACGCAGCCCTTACCCCCGCACATTTACTCTGTTAGTACCCCTGACACTAAGGGCAATTTAGCACGGCCAATCAGCCTAACCCGCACAATTTTTTATGAGTATTTTACTTACTAGTGTCATAAGTATGCTTACATTAACGCTGCAATGAAGTTATTGTGGAAATCCTCTAGTCACCACACCCTGGCGCCTGTTCAGGGACACTGAGGGAGAATTTAGCACCCTAACCAGCATATCTTTCGGACTGTGGGAGGAAACTGGAGTACCCGGAGGAAACCCACGCAGACACGGGGAGAATGTGCAGACTCTGCACAGACAGTGACCCGAGGCTGGGAACAGAACCCGGGTCCCTGACACTGTGAGGCAGCAGCGCTGCCCCCTGTGCCACCCTGCCGGTGAGGGGTTAGACCGACCGTGATTGTGTTGAATGAGGAGGGGACGGGGCAAAGCAGTCTCGAGGGGATGAATGGCCTCAGTTCTCTCCCACTCCTGGCGTTTCTCATGCTGAAGTCTCTTATCTCACGTAGGGAGGTTTGAATCTCATGTAGTGGATTTGAATGGCTGGCGGGGTGTGCCTGTCATCACTTGCTAAACCTGTCCTGCGGCCGTTCTGCATTCCTATGTGGTTGAAACCAGCCTGAATCCCAAAACACACCCCACCCCGTCAGACACTTGGCAGTACTGCCTTCACGCTCCCTGTGGATTCCCACATTTCGGCTCCCTCAGTTCTCCGAGTCCGTCACTTGTCTGGACGAGCAGGGAGGAGCCCAGACTGTTGTGGAACTCACTCAAATCCAGGCGAGACAGCACCCCTTGGGAACAGGGAGGAGAGGGTGTGACCCAGAGGCAGGAAAGGCACACGTTCCGAGGATTAACCAGGTAAATGTCACCGCCACCGATTCCACACCTTCCAGCAGTCGGGGGACAGGAGGAGGCCAATCAGCCCATCGCACTCTCTGCCAGCTCTTTGAACGGTCTATCCAATTAGCACCCCCCCACCTCGCCCCCAACCACTCTCCCTCTCCGCTCCTTTCGTCAGAGTGGTCAACCCAGTTAAACGGCACGTCTTTGGAGTGTGGGAGGAAACCGGAGCACTCGGAGGAAACCCACGCAGACACGGGGAGGATGTGCAAACTCCGCACAGACAGCGACCCAAGGCTGAATTGAACCCGGGTCCCTGGCGTTGTGAGGCAGCAGTGCCAAGCACTGTGCCCCCGTGCTGCCCCTGTTCCAGTTCCCTCTCTTTTGAAAGTTCCTATTGAATCTACCTCCAGCACCCTTTCAGGCAGCACCTTCCAAACAAAAACAACTCGCCGTGTGTACATCAAAAAGCAAAATGATCATGTTTTAGGCCACGCCTGGTCCAACCATCTTAATTGATGAGCTAATTAATTAAGCAATGCATCGAAGGTGATGATTTAATATGGGTTCTGTCTCCCAGGATTACAGACAGAGACATCTGGGTTACCTCAGAGGGATCAACGGAGACAGGCGAATACCAGTGAGAGTGTGAGACAGAGAGGGGTGGGATAGGATCCGTCTGGAAGGTGGGTAAGTCTCCAAATAGCTTTCTAATGGTGGTGGGGGAGGGTGTGTCACAAGGAACCCCTCTCGGTGGGCGAAACAGGAATTCCATTTTCAAGTGAATTCTCACCAGCCCTGAGATTGATTTATTATTGTCACGTGTATTAACATGCAGTAAAAAGTATTATTTCTTGCGCGCTACACAGATAGAGCATACCGTTCACAGAGAAGGAAAGGAGAGAGTGCAGAATGTAGTGTTACAGTCATAGCTAGGGTGTCGAGAAAGATCAGCTTAATGTGAGTTAGGTCCACTCAAAAGTCTGTTGGCAGCAGGGAAGAAGCTGTTCTTGAGTCAGCTGGTACGTGACCTCAGACTTTTGTATCTTTCTCCCGACGGAAGAAGGTGGAAGAGAGAATATCCGGGGTGCGTGGGGTCCTTAATATGCTGACTGCTTTTCCGAGGCAGCGGGAAGTGTGGACAGAATCAATGGATGGGAGATTGGTTTGCGTGATGGATTGGGCTACATTCACAACCCTTTGTAGTTCCTTGCAGTCTTGGGCAGAGCAGGAGCCCATACCAAGCTATGATACAACCAGAAAGAATGCTCGCTGTGATGCATCTGTAAAAGTTGGTGAGAGTCGTAGCTGACATGTCGATTTCCTCAGTCTTCTGAGAAAGCAGAGGTGCTGGCGGGCTTTCTTAACTATATTGTTGGCACGTACAGGACAGGTCGTTGATGATCTAAGAACATGAAGCTCTCGACCCTTTCTATTTTGTCTCCCTTAACGTAGACAGGGACATGTTCTCCATTACACTTCCTGAAGTTGATGACAGATAGCTCGGGTTGTTATTCTGGGTGTTGCAAAGGTTGCGAAAAGGGCGTGACGGAGCTGAGTAAGATTATAAAGGGATAAGGCGGATAAGAAGAAAAAATTCCATTTGGAGAGGGGTCAATAACCAGGGGCAGGGGGGAATAGGTTTGAGATAAGGGGTACAAAGCGAAGAGGGGAGTTGAGGAGCATCTTTTTCACCCAGAGGGTAGTGGGGTCAGAAACTCATAGAGTTTCCCAGCACAGAAAGAGGCCCTTCAGCCCATCGTGTCTGTGCTAGGCATCAACCACCAATCCCAATTCCATCGCGTAACAGTTAGATATTCCACTCGCGTTGCGGTAACCCCCAGGGCAATGGGGCTAAGCGATGGAGAATGGGACGGATGTGGTTAGATCAATGTTTGGCCAGTTTGAAATGATGGACCGAATGGCCTCCTTTGGCGCTATAAATGTCTGTGAGTCAATGAGGCGTGCATCATCTGGGCAACCAGGAGGAGACCATTCAGCCCCTCAAGCCTGTGACACCCCATCCAACAAAGATATTGGCTGATCTAATGGGCAGCATGGTGGCAGAGTGGTTAGCGCTGCTGTCTCACAGCTTCAGGGACCCGGTTCGATTCCCAGAATGGGTCACTGTCTGTGTGGAGTTTGCACATTCTCCCCGTGACTGCATGGGTTTCCTCCGGGTGCTCCGGTTTCCTCCCACACTCCAAAGATGTGCCAGTTAGGTGGATTGACCCTGCTACATTGACCTTTAGTGTCAGGGGGACTAGCTAGGGTAAATGGGGTTTTGGGGATAGGGCCTGGGTGGGACTGTGGTCGGTGCTGACTCGATGGGCTGAATGGCCTCCTTGTGCACTGCCGGATTTTATGAATCCTTTGTGGAAGTGGGGGCAGGAACTTTGGGGGAGGGGAGTGGCAGAGGGAGCCGGGAAATGAGGTAAGCTCTTCAAAATACGGGACTGGTAGATCGTCAGGAGGGTCTGGAAAATTGCGGATTATTTCCTTTACCCAACACGGAGATACCAATCCCAGCTTGAGCCCTCCGCAATTTCTTGTTGGGAGTTGGGGAGAGAAAGACTTTCCAAAGTTTCCAGACGCCCTCCCTGGGTGAGGCCCTGTTTCCTTGTCTGAGCAGGTGTGTGGGCGTTGCTTGATGGTGAAATGGTGAATGGACTGTGGTCGCCGCGGTGAAGGTGTGTCTGACTATTGGCACATCTTGCTCCATCTCTTTCTCCGACCCTGCGCCACAGAGCCATTGGCGAGGCGCCCGCACTGATTGGGCAACATCCTCATCTCCGGGCACAGAGCGTGCTGAGTTTCATCGAGGGGAGGCGATGGCCTGGTGGTATTATCGCTACACTATTGATCCAGGAACTCAGCGAATGTTCTGGGAACCCGGGTTCGAATCCCACCACGGCAGATGGTGGAATTTGAACTCAATAAAAAATATCTGGAATTAAGAATCTACTAATGACCATGAGACCATTGCTGGAAAAACCCATCTGGGTCACTAATGTCCGTTAGGGAAGGAAATCTGCCATCCTTTACTGGTCTGGCCTACACGTGACTCCAGAGTCACAGCAATGCGGTTCACTCTTAACTGCCCTCTGAGCAAGAGCAACTAGGGATGGGCAATAAATGCTGGCCAGCCAGTGACACCCATGTCCCACAGATGAATTTAAAATAATTCCCATTCCACAAAGACCTGGGCCAGATTATAGTATTAGAGTGAGTAAATCTCACACTCACACACTGTATCAGGGAGTGAGTAAATCCCACACTCACACACTGTATCAGAGAGTGAGTAAATCCCACACTCACACACTGTATCAGAGAGTGAGTAAATCCCACACTCACACACTGTATCAGAGAGTGAGTAAATCGCACACTCACACACTGTATCAGAGAGTGAGTAAATCCCACACTCACACACTGTATCAGAGAGTGAGTAAATCCCACACTCACACACTGTATCAGAGAGTGAGTAAATCCCACACTCACACACTGTATCAGAGAGTGAGTAAATCCCACACTCACACACTGTATCAGAGAGTGTGTAAATCCCACACTCACACACTGTATCAGAGAGTGAGTAAATCCCACACTCACACACTGTATCAGAGAGTGTGTAAATCCCACACTCACACACTGTATCAGAGAGTGAGTAAATCCCACACTCACACACTGTATCAGAGAGTGAGTAAATCCCACACTCACACACTGTATCAGAGAGTGTGTAAATCCCACACTCACACACTGTATCAGAGAGTGAGTAAATCCCACACTCACACACTGTATCAGAGAGTGAGTAAATCCCACACTCACACACTGTATCAGAGAGTGAGTAAATCCCACACTCACACACTGTATCAGAGAGTGTGTAAATCCCACACTCACACACTGTATCAGGGAGTGTGTAAATCCCACACTCACACACTGTATCAGAGAGTGTGTAAATCCCACACTCACACACTGTATCAGGGAATGAGTAAATCCCACACTCACACACTGTATCAGAGAGTGTGTAAATCCCACACTCACACACTGTATCAGAGAGTGAGTAAATCCCACACTCACACACTGTATCAGAGAGTGTGTAAATCCCACACTCACACACTGTATCAGAGAGTGAGTAAATCCCACACTCACACACTGTATCAGAGAGTGAGTAAATCCCACACTCACACATTGTTTCAGAGAGTAAGTAAATCCCACACTCACACACTGTATCAGAGAGTGAGTAAATCCCACACTCACACACTGTATCAGAGAGTGAGTAAATCCCACACTCACACACTGTATCAGAGAGTGAGTAAATCCCACACTCACACACTGTATCAGAGAGTGTGTAAATCCCACACTCACACACTGTATCAGGGAGTGTGTAAATCCCACACTCACACACTGTATCAGAGAGTGTGTAAATCCCACACTCACACACTGTATCAGGGAATGAGTAAATCCCACACTCACACACTGTATCAGAGAGTGTGTAAATCCCACACTCACACACTGTATCAGAGAGTGAGTAAATCCCACACTCACACACTGTATCAGAGAGCGAGTAAATCCCACACTCACACACTGTATCAGAGAGTGAGTAAATCCCACACTCACACACTGTATCAGAGAGTGTGTAAATCCCACACTCACACACTGTATCAGAGAGTGTGTAAATCCCACACTCACACACTGTATCAGAGAGTGAGTAAATCCCACACTCACACACTGTATCAGAGAGTGTGTAAATCCCACACTCACACACTGTATCAGAGAGTGTGTAAATCCCACACTCACACACTGTATCAGAGAGTGTGTAAATCCCACACTCACACACTGTATCAGAGAGTGAGTAAATCCCACACTCACACACTGTATCAGAGAGTGAGTAAATCCCACACTCACACACTGTATCAGAGAGTGAGTAAATCCCACACTCGCACACTGTATCAGAGAGTGAGTAAATCCCACACTCGCACACTGTATCAGAGAGTGTGTAAATCCCACACTCACACACTGTATCAGAGAGTGAGTAAATCCCACACTCACACACTGTATCAGAGAGTGAGTAAATCCCACACTCACACACTGTATCAGAGAGTGAGTAAATCCCACACTCACACACTGTATCAGAGAGTGAGTAAATCCCACACTCACACACTGTATCAGAGAGTAAGTAAATCCCACACTCACACACTGTATCAGAGAGTGAGTAAATCCCACACTCACACACTGTATCAGAGAGTGAGTAAATCCCACACTCACACACTGTATCAGAGAGTGAGTAAATCCCACACTCACACACTGTTTCAGAGAGTGAGTAAATCCCACACTCACACACTGTATCAGAGAGTGTGTAAATCCCACACTCACACACTGTATCAGAGAGTGAGTAAATCCCACACTCACACACTGTATCAGAGAGTGAGTAAATCCCACACTCACACATTGTTTCAGAGAGTAAGTAAATCCCACACTCACACACTGTATCAGAGAGTGAGTAAATCCCACACTCACACACTGTATCAGAGAGTGAGTAAATCCCACACTCACACATTGTTTCAGAGAGTAAGTAAATCCCACACTCACACACTGTATCAGAGAGTGTGTAAATCCCACACTCACACACTGTATCAGAGAGTGAGTAAATCCCACACTCACACACTGTATCAGAGAGTAATTAAATCCCACACTCACACACTGTATCAGAGAGTGTGTAAATCCCACACTCACACAGTTTCAGAGAGTGAGTAAATCCCACACTCACACACTGTATCAGAGAGTGAGTAAATCCCACACTCACACAGTGTATCAGAGAGTGAGTAAATCCCACACTCACGCACTGTATCAGAGAGTGTGTAAATCCCACACTCACACACTGTATCAGAGAGTGTGTAAATCCCACACTCACACACTGTATCAGAGAGTGAGTAAATCCCACACTCACACACTGTATCAGAGAGTAATTAAATCCCACACTCACACACTGTATCAGAGAGTGTGTAAATCCCACACTCACACACTGTTTCAGAGAGTGAGTAAATCCCACACTCACACACTGTATCAGAGAGTGAGTAAATCCCACACTCACACAGTGTATCAGAGAGTGAGTAAATCCCACACTCACACACTGTATCAGAGAGTGAGTAAATCCCACACTCACACACTGTATCAGAGAGTGAGTAAATCCCACACTCACACACTGTATCAGAGAGTGAGTAAATCCCACACTCACACACTGTATCAGAGAGTGAGTAAATCCCACACTCACACACTGTATCAGAGAGTGTGTAAATCCCACACTCACACACTGTATCAGAGAGTGAGTAAATCCCACACTCACACACTGTATCAGAGAGTGAGTAAATCCCACACTCACACACTGTATCAGAGAGTGAGTAAATCCCACACTCACACACTGTATCAGAGAGTGAGTAAATCCCACACTCACACACTGTATCAGAGAGTGTGTAAATCCCACACCCACACACTGTATCAGAGAGTGAGTAAATCCCACACCCACACACTGTATCAGAGAGTGAGTAAATCCCACACTCACACACTGTATCAGAGAGTGTGTAAATCCCACACTCACACACTGTATCAGAGAGCGAGTAAATCCCACACTCACACATTGTTTCAGAGAGTGAGTAAATCCCACACTCACACACTGTATCAGAGAGTGTGTTAATCCCACACTCACACACTGTATCAGAGAGTGAGTAAATCCCACACTCACACACTGTATCAGAGAGTGAGTAAATCCCACACTCACACACTGTATCAGAGAGTGTGTTAATCCCACACTCACACACTGTATCAGAGAGTGAGTAAATCCCACACTCACACATTGTATCAGAGAGTGAGTAAATCCCACACTCACACACTGTATCAGAGAGTGAGTAAATCCCACACTTACACACTGTATCAGAGAGTGAGTAAATCCCACACCCACACATTGTATCAGAGAGTGAGTAAATCCCACACTTACACACTGTATCAGAGAGTGAGTAAATCCCACACCCACACATTGTATCAGAGAGTGAGTAAATCCCACACTCACACACTGTATCAGAGAGTGAGTAAATCCCACACTCACACACTGTATCAGAGAGTGTGTAAATCCCACACTCACACACTGTATCAGAGAGTGAGTAAATCCCACACTCACACACAGTATCAGAGAGTGAGTAAATCCCACACTCACACACTGTATCAGAGAGTGAGTAAATCCCACACTCACACACTGTATCAGAGAGTGAGTAAATCCCACACTCACACACTGTATCAGAGAGTGAGTAAATCCCACACTCACACACTGTATCAGAGAGTGTGTAAATCCCACACTCACACACTGTATCAGAGAGTGTGTAAATCCCACACTCACACACTGTATCAGAGAGTGTGTAAATCCCACACTCACACACTGTATCAGAGAGTGAGTAAATCCCACACTCACACACTGTATCAGAGCATGTGTACAACAGTGAGTACTGAGGGTGAACGGGACTCATTCATTGTGTGTCACTGGCTTGTTCCAGCATTTCTTGCCCATCCCTAGTTGCCCAAGAGCAGTTGAGAGTTAACCACATTACTGTGACTCTGGAATCACATGTTGGCCAGACTGGGCAAGGACAGCAGATTTCCTTCCCTAAAGGACGTTAGTGAACCAGATGGGTTTTTCCAGTAATGGTTTTACTGTCATCAGTAGATTTTTAATTCCAGATTTTTTTTTATTGAATTCAGATTCCACCATCTGCAGTGGCAGGAGTCGAACCCGGGTCCCCAGAATATTAGCTGAGTTTCGGGATTAATACCATAGTAATAATACCACTAGGCCATCGCCTCCCCTAGGATCGAGCTGAGGGGTTTGGAGATGACTGAAGCATTTGATAGGGTCAACAGAGAGAAACTGTCTTCTCTGGTTACGAAGATGGGAGTAGTGGGGGGTGGCTGGAAGAGGCCAGGAGAAAGTGGGGGAGGGGGGAATGCTGCAGGCCCTGTGCAGGGATCATCTCCTCATCACACAGAGGGGAGCGTAATTCCAGAACACTCTCCCCTCCCTCTTTGTCCCCATACCCAAACACACAAATGAACTGTGGGAGGGGGTGAATTAGAACCATCAGACTTACATAAGAACATAAGAAATAGGAGCAGGAGTCGGCCATCTAGCCCCTCGAGCCTGCCCCGCCATTCAATAAGGTCATGGCTGATCTGAAGTGGATCAGTTCCACTTTCCCGCTTTCTCCCCATAATCCTTAATCCCCTTGCCTACCAAAAACCTATCTACCTGTGTCTTAAATATATTCAGCGAGGTAGCCTCCACCACTTCAACGGGCAGAGAATTCCAGAGATTCACCACCCTTTGAGTGAAGAAGTTCCTCCTCAACTCCGATCTAAACTGTCCCCCCTTTATCTTGAGGCTGTGCCCTCCAGTCCTACTGTCCTTTCTAAGCGGGAAGAATCTCTCTATCTCTACCCTATCCATCCCCTTCATTATCTTATACATCTCTATAAGATCCCCCGCTCAGCCTTCTAAACTCCAACAAGTACAGACCCAGTCTATTCAATCTCTCTTCATAAGCTAACCCCCTCATCTCTGGTATCAGCCTGGTGAACCTTCTCTGCACTCCCTCCAAGGCCAATATAACCTTGCGTAAGTGCGGCGACCAAAACTGCACACAGTACTCCAGCTGCGGCCTCACCAGTGCCCTGTACAGTTGCAGCAAGACCTCCCTACTTTTATATTCTATCCCTCTCGCTATAAAGGCCAACATTCCATTCGCCTTCTTGATCACCTGCTGCACCTGCAGACTGGGTTTTTGCAACTTGTGCACAAGGACCCCCAGATCCCTCTGCACTGTAACATGCTGCAGCTTTTCGCCCTTTAAATAATAATCCCTCCTACTATTATTCCTGCTAAAGTGGATAACCTCACTCTTGCTAACATTATACTCCATCTGCCAGGTCCTCGCCCACTCGCTCAGCCTTCTGTTGGGTAAAGTGGGGAGGGGGGCGGTTAAGGTTAGGGAGGTTGTGTGGAGAGATGGAGTTAAGATGTGGATTGTTGTAAGGGGTAGAATTAGCTCAAAGGGCTGAATGGTCTCCGGGTGTCCCTGCACTGCGGTGAATGGGGATCCTTGTGTGTGATTAATTTGCAGTTACCGCTTTCTGTTAAGGGGCTTTTCCGATTTTCCACAGATTGACGTTGGCTGAACGGAAGACCACATCAAACGGACTGGCTTCATTCATGGGTCAGGCCAGCACAGACTGCCTGCCTTGTCTACTCATCCTAATCGGTAACGTGTATCTCTAATCACCCCACGTCTCCAGCATAGAAACCGGCCTCTTGTTCCCCTGTTAGCACCCTGAAAAGATATGAAAGGGACGGCACGGTGTCACAGTGGTTAGCACTGCTGCCTCACAGTGCCAGGGACCCGGGTTCGGTTCCCGGCTTGGGTCACTGTCTGTGCCCAGTCTGCATGTTCTCCCCGTGTCTGCATGGGTTTCCTCCGGGTGCTCCGGTTTCCTCCCACAGTCCAAGAGGTGGACTGGCCACGCTGAATTGCCTCGTAGTGTCCCAAGCGTGCAGGTCAGGGAGATTGGCCATGGTAAATGTGCAGGGTTACGGGGATAGTGGGAGAGAGGGGAGAGTTAGTACAGGCTGGGTGGGCTGAATGGTCTCCCTCTGCATTGTCAGGATTCTGTGGAATGGTTTTTGCCGATTCAACCACTGAAATTCAATG